>NC_139516.1:1955633-2070633 GCF_947247035.1 Vipera ursinii
CTTGCCAAAGTGGTGGCGAACCGCTGAATCCCACCACTGGATCTGATCCAGGATATGGTAAAGTTGCTCGGTCTCCTTTGAAAAAGACCCCTTTTTTATTTTATCAGTGGCTGGAAAGAACGAGATAGATGAGTAAAAACTTAATTTTTACGACTGAGCAGAAAAATCAACCCAGAGAACACATTCGTTCGTTAAGCACGAACGAATTACAACGATAGAAAATGAATAAATACTTTTAACTTAAAAAAAAGAAAGAAGACCCATTTTTCTTTCTTTCCTTCCAGAAAACGAACCGCCTTCGTCGCTGGTCCTCGGGCATCATTGACTACAACATGCCCCTCACCTCCACTTACCTGAAGCAGATGAAGCTCAGAGTCATGAATTCCCAGGAACAGGTGAGCTGTTTTTTCCCCTCTCTGGATGGAGAACCGAGTTGCGCTTTGGTGGCTCTTGCGAATCTGTATTTATTGGGCTGCCTGCAAACCTGTCGCCTTAAACCAGCCTTTTGTTGTTATCTGTCCGTCCTTGTTCCAACGCGGTAAGCGGCGTTTCGGTATTAGCGACTTGAGGATTAAGGCCAGGAAATTCATCATTCTTCACTGGGATGGACCCTAACGAATGAGTCAAAGGGTGAAAGGATTAGGAGGGCGTTGGACTGTTAAACCCAGACATGAATTAGAGGGGAAAGATAATTGTATTACGGAACCCGAATTGGTTTTTATTGAGGGGAGTCCTTGGCGCGCTCTGACCCCAACTAGCGGACATCATCATTGCTAGAAGGGAGGAGGAGGAGGAGGAGGAGGGAGGAGGAAGGAGGAGGAGGAGGAGGAGGAGGAGGAGAACTGTGGATTCCTAGGTGGTTCTCTGAGCTGGGTGGTTTTCTTGCAGACCTTTCATGACCCAACTAGGGAACATCATCTGTGCTACAGGAGAGTGCTTGCAGAGAGGAGGAGGAGGAGGAGGAGGAGGAGAGGAGGAGGAGGAGGAGGAGAGGAGGAGGAGGAGGAAGGAGAACTGTGGATTCCTAGGTGGTTCTCTGAGCTGGGTGGTTTTCTTGCAGACCTTTCATGACCCAACTAGGGAACATCATCTGTGCTACAGGAGAGTGCTTGCAGAGAGGAGGAGGAGGAGGAGGAGGAGGAGGAGGAGGAGGAGGAGGAGGAGGAGGAGGAGGAGGAGGAGGAGGAGGAGGGACTGTGGATTCTTAGGTGGTTCTCTGAACTAGGTGGTTTTCTTGCAGACCTTTCATGACCCAACTAGGGAACATCATCAGTGCTAGAAAGGAGATGGAGGAGGGGGAGGAGGACTGTGGGGTCCTTGGTGCTCTCTGAGCTGGGTGGTTTCCTTGCAGATGTTTCATGACCCAGCCTAGGGAACATCACAATGCTAGAAAGGAGTGAGGTTTTTGATGCTTTGGTTGTTTTGTGTTTGTTTTTCTTTTTTTTGTTTCCTTGGACTTTTTTATCGAGTTTCCTACTTTGTATTTTAACTTTGTATTTGAATAAAATAAAATAAAAAAACATATATAAAAAGGGAGTGGGGTTTGTGGAGAGGAGGAGGAGGAGGAGGGCTGTGAAGTCCTTGTTCTCTGTGAGTTCATTATTTTCTCGCAGACGTTTCATGACCCAACAAGGTAACACCATCAGCGAAAGTGAGGTGTGGGGTTGCTGTCTCATGAATGAAGGCAAATTTGCTCTGTTTATATGAAAGTGACTTGCCCTGTCGGTGGAGTATGCTAGATTAGGCCAGGGATGGCGAACCTTTGAGAGACCGAGTGCCCAAACTGTAACACAAAAACCCATTTATGGATGGTCGGGTGCCGGGTGGGTGTGGCTAATTGAGTGGGCGTGGCCCATTGGGTGGGCGTGGCTGCGGTGGTAACGGCCGCCGACTGGGTGGGACTAAAAAGTTCCATCAATCAATTCCAACTTTGCGGAGATCTTCCCCCCCCCTGCAAGAAGTTGAAATTGATGGATTGAACTTTTTTTCTTTTTTTTTTTGCGCACGGCGGCGGAGGCCTAAAGCGAAAAGGCTTTATAAAACCCAGCTGAAGGCCCAGGACTGGGGCGACGGTGCCACGTGTGCCCACAGAGAGGACTCTGCGTGCCACCTTTGGCACGCGTGCCATAGGTTTGCCGCCACAGGATTAGGCTGTTGTTTACTGTTGGCTTGTTACATCTGAGTTGGTAGCTCGTTGATTGTCCACCTACACTGCAGGACAAGCCATTGTATATAAGGAGAGAGGAAACTCCCCCTCCTCCACCTTCTGACACTGATGATGTTGCCTAGTTGGGTCATGAAACGTCTGCAAGGAAAGCACCAAGCTCAGAGAGCAGCAGGGATCCTCCTCCTCCTCCTCCTCCTCCTCCTCCTCCTCCCTCCCTCCCTCCCTCCCTCCCTCCCTGCAAACCTTCAGGCCCTGATCACGTTCCCTAGGTGGGTTCATGAAAGGTCTGCAAGAAAGCGACCAAGCTCAGAGAGCAGCAGGGATCCCCAGAGACTTATCTCCTCCTCCTCCTCCCTCCTCCTCCTCCTCCTCCTCCTCCTCCTCCTCCCTCCTCCTCCTCCTCTCCTCCTCCTCAATCCACAACCTCTCCTTTTTTTAGCACTGTTGATGTTACCTAGTTGGGTCATAAAATGTCTTTAAGAAAACCACCAAGCCTCAGAGAGCACTGAGGACCCCACACTCCATTCCTCCTCCTCCTCCTCCTCCTCCCTCCTCCTCTTCCTCCTCCTCCTCCCTCCCTCCCTCCCTGCAAACCTTCAGGCCCTGAGCACGTTCCCTAGGTGGGTCATGAAAGGTCTGCAAGAAAGCGACCAAGCTCAGAGAGCACCAAGGACCCCCCAGTTCAGCCCTGGAACCCAAATAATTCTCCTCTATAGGTTATCTTGTCTATGTTCTGCAGAACCTCAGCTCACCGAGGAGAGAGCGGTTTGTTTCTCGGAAAGTATGGGGGGGAAAAAAAATCCAGGGATCTTTGAACCTTTGTTTCTGCAAAGAAAAGAATTTTTTTTTTCCCTCCCACGCTGGCTGAAATTATGTTGGAGGGACAGAAGACACAAAAAGAACCCGTTAACCTTGACAGTCACAAAGCTGGAAAATGATTTTAAAATAGCTGTGGAAGCAGAAGTGGTTGGTGGGAAGCGCACGTGTCCGTTGCTGTGTTGTTGCGGGGGCAAAGTCACACTTCTCTTTGCGAGCACAAGTCGGAGCGACGTGCTTGCGGCTTGCTTTCGCCCCCGTCTCCAGTCCTCTGCTTTAGGAACGGAATTGCAGCTCCTTTCGAACTCGGCTCACTTGAAGAAGTGATACTTGGGGTGTGCTTCAGAGTGAGAAAGTGGAAGTTTAAAGTTAGCTCAGCCAGAGGACCCGTTTTTGGCGGCCGTTTTGGGAAGGAGGAATTGCAGAATTTGAATTTTTGCCAAGCCAAACTCGAGCGTTTTTGTTGGGTTGCAATTCCCAAGTTGGGGGGCAGGGAAAAGCGATGAGACCTCACAAAAGGTTTTTGTTGACTCCGAATCCAGCCTCCATCCCTTACTGCATTTCTCCCCCAGAGGGGAAAAAACAACAACAGGTAGCCTTACTTATCTAGTGCAGAATTTATTTTAATATTTTTTTGCAGAGAGCCTCATAGCTGGCAACTGAAGAGTAGATAGCGTTGTATGTGTGAAAGAAAGAAAGAGGTGTTGGCATTTATTATCCTTTAAAGTTGCGCTGTTTGCTAGACTTGTTAGGAAGAAAAGTCAGGTGCCTCTGGATATCCTCACTGTAGCAGTTCAGGTAGTCCTCGACTTATGAGTGTTTATTTAGCGGCCGTTTCAAAGTCACGACGACGCTGAAAAAAAGTGGCTTCTATAGTAATCATTACTTCACAAAAAGCCATTATCTAATAGTGCTACTTTCGTACTGTAAAATATCATGAAATCTATACAGGTAACTCTCCTTTAGCGACCGTTCAAAGTTACGATGGCACTGGGAAAAAGCCACTTATGACCATTTTTCACACTTACGACCGTTGCAGCATCCCCGGGGTCACATGATCAGAATTCACACACTTTGACAACTGACTCTATTTATGACGGTCGCAAGTTGTCCCCCTGGTCATGGGTTCCGCTTTTGCGACTTCCCGCAAGCAAAGTTGAGGGGGAGGGCCAGATTCGCTTAACAACTGCCGTGATTCACTTAACAACGGGGGAGAGAAAGGTCGTAAAACGGGGCAAAAATTCACTTAACAACTTCCTTGCTTCGGCACAAAATTGGGGGCTCCGTTGGGTTTACTGACCGTTCAAAGTTAACAATGGCACTGGAAAATGTGACTTTAACAGTTATAGCCCTCACACGTATGGCCATCGCAGCGTCCCTACAGTCACAAGATCTCAATCGGTTACGGTCGTTACCGTCGCAAGTTCAGGTGATCATCGTCTGAGACTGTCCAGCATGCTTGTGACAGGCAAAATCAATAAGGAGTGGGATGGGGAACTGGATTTGCTTAACGGCCATGTGATTCACTTAATAACCGCAGCGATTTATTTATTTATTATTTATTTTATATACCCGCCCTATTCCCGAAGGCCTCAGGGCGGTTTCACAGGGCGAATTAAAACAATACAAAAAAAAGGAAAGATAAAATAGAATTAAATTAATACTAGCCCACAGGATTAAGACTAAATTTAAATGTAAATTTAAAATTATTTAATTTAAAACCCCCTCAGTCCAGGCCAGACAGTTCAAACAACCAGGTTTTTAGGTCCCCGGCGAAACGAGCGAAGGTCGGGGGGCGGTCCGAAGTTCCATCGGCAGTTCGTTCCAAAGGGCCGCCGCGCCCACCGAGAACGCCCTCCCCCTGGGAATCACCCGCCGGCAATCCCTGACCGGCGGAACCCTAAGGAGGCCATCCCTGTGGGAGCGCACAGGACGACGGCAACCGTAGCACAAAAGATTGTATAGTTGGGTGGGACCCATTGGACAACTGCCTCGCTTAGCAACCGTATGTGATGGTCGCCACATCACAAATAAGAGGTTGAGAGTTTGGAAAAAGTTCAGAGAAGAGCAGCTAAGATGATCGAAAGTCTGGAGGCTAAAACATACGAGGAACGGCTGTGGGATTTGGGTTTGGCTAGTAGTCTAAGGAAAAGAAGAAATAGGGGAGATATGAAAGCAGCATTCCAGTATTTGAGGGGCTGCCACAAAAAAGAGGAGGGAGTCAAGCTATTCTCCAAAGCCCCAGAGGGCAGGACAAGAAGCAGCAGATGGAAATAATCAAGGCGAGAAGCAACCTGGGACTAAGGAGAAACTTCCTGGCATTGAGGACAATTAACTAGTGGAATAGCTTGCCACCAGAAATTTTGGGTGCTCCATCACTGGAGATTTTTAAGAAGAGGCTAGATAGTCACTTGTCTGAGATGGTATAGGTTCTCCTGCTTGTGCAGGGGGCTGGACTAGAAGACCTCCAAGGTCCCAACACTGTTATTCTATTCTATTCTATTCTATTCTATTCTATTCTATTCTATTCTATTCTATTCTATTCTATTCTATTCTATTCTATTCTATTCTATTCTATTCTATTCTATTCTTTCATTCCATTCCATATATCCTATTCCATTCTGCACCGTATTTTCTATTCTATTCTATTCTATTCTATTCTATTCTATTCTATTCTATTCTATTCTATTCTATTCTATTCTATTCTGTTCTGTTCTATTCTATTCTATTCTATTCTATTCTATTCTATTCTATTCTATTCTATTCTATTCTATTCTATTCTATTCTATTCTATTCTATTTGAACTTCCTGCCTAAATTGTGCTAGGGAGTCGTAGACAACCTGCATGGGAGTGAAAGGAAATAGATCATTTCGGCCAGTTGCGTCATGCACTAAAAGCAAATTGCTTAATTTGTGTAATCGGTGGGATGATGTCACAACAAGCACTGCCTTGCTGGCGTTTAGATTGTCCCTGCTGTGCAACGGTGCAATTATTCTTGTGGAGTTGTTGAGTTTATTTTATCTATCCATTTGTTTATTGCAAGTACAAAGTCCCAGCTACCATATCGCGTAACGTGAAGGCGAACCAACGTGAAAATTTACTTTTTCTATATAATATAACCTAAGGCATAAAAAGTAAAAAAACAAAAAACGTGATCAGAGCGATTGGACGCTTAGCAGCTGACCCGTGTTTGTGACGGTCGCAGCATCCCGGAGTCACGTGATTTCCCCCAGAGAAGCCAGATTCACTTAACATCCGTGTGACTAACTTAAGGACCGCAATAATTCATTTAAGAACTGTGGCGAGGAAGGACGTAAAATGGGGCAAAAACAAATGTCTTGCTTAGCAACAAATCTTAGATTCCATTGTGCTTGTGAGGTGCTGTTGGGTCAGGTGCTACCATAGTTAATGTGTGTGTGTGTGTGTGTGTGTATCCTCTCTGCCACTGTCTCCCATGCTGGGCTAGTACGACAAACGCCGTCAGTAAATTCCATTTGCTGGTGGATAAAAGATCAGAAGGAAAGTGGTGTAGAGAACATCTTGAGTAGAATTAGTTTGTAGAGTTGGCAAAAGTCTTGATGAGAGCCTGGGGCGGCTTAGAACAAATAAATCTTCTTTAACCTGGTTTGATGGCATTTGACCCTCATTATGTCTCCTCTAATTTCTATCCAGTGCAATCATTGGCCATGATATCGAGTTCTGGAGAAAGGGAGGCAAGGCCTTCTCTGGAGTCCCTGGTGCTCTCTGAGCTGGGTTGTTTCCTTGCAGACCTTTCATGACCCAACTAGGGAACATCATCAGTGCTAGAAAGGAGTGGGGTGGATGGAGAGGAGGAGGTGGAGGACTGTGGGGTTCCTGGTGTGCTTGGAGCTGGATTCTTTCCTTGCAGACGTTTCTTGACCCAACTAGGGAACATCATCAGTCCTTGAAGGTAATGAGGTGTACGGAGGAGGAGGAGAAAGTGGGAGGAGGAGGAGGAGGAGGAGGAAGAGGAGGACTGTGGGGTCCTTGGTGCTCTCTGAGCTTAGTTGTACCTTTGCGGGTATTTCATGACCCAACTAAGTAACATTATCAGAACTAAAAGGGTTTTCAGAGTGCAGGAGGAGGAGGAGGAGGAGAAGGAGGAGAAGGAAGAGGAGGACTGTGGGGTCCTTGGTGCTCTCTGAGCTGGGTGGTTTTCTTGCAGACGTTTCATGACCGAACTAGGTAACATCCCCAGTACTAGAAGGCAGGGGGCTTTGCAGGGAGGAGGAGGAGGAGGAGGAGGAGGAGGAGGAGGAGGAGGAGAAGGAAGAGGAGGACTGTGGGGAGGGAGGGGGCTTTGCAGGGAGGAGGAGGAGGAGGAGGAGGAGGAGAAGAAGAAGAACTGTGGGGTTCTTGGTGCTCTTTGAGTTTGGTTGTTTTCTTGCAGACATTTCATGACCTAACTAGGCAACGTCATCCGTGCTAGAAGGGAGTGGGGTTTGCAAGGAGGAGGAGGAGGAGGAGGAGGACCGTGGGGTCCCTGGAGCTCTCTGAGCTTGGCTCTTATCCAGCAGACCTTTCCTGACCCAACTAGGCAACATCCTCAGCGCCCCAGTGGCTAGATGGCAGGAGGGCAGCCATATAGAACATAAGCAAATGAAACAAACCCAGCTCTGCTGCGTTTACCTATTCAACCATTGATGGGCCGCTGGCAGAAGGAAACGAACGCGGCATTAAGGTTGGTTTGTTTTTGTTTAGCCTTATTTTGCAGACAGGATCCTTGCGACTGCTAGGAAACAGGAGGTTGGCTGAGACTCGGTTCGGCTGGCCAAAGCCTGTGCGGTCCCAGGCAGACGGGGATCTGTTCTCACACCTGTTACCTGATCTTTTTAAGCAGCCAATTCTGGGGGGGGGCCCTCCGAACTTGAGACTTACCTGCATTTGGAGCAGGTGCGCCGTCCTATTAAGTGACGGTCTCCTTTGCCAGCGGCTCTAAATTATTCCTACTTTGAGCTTCTCCACTAAGTCGGAAGGCTGCACTCCTAAAGGAGGAATATCCTTATTTAAATTATTTAAATTTGCTTTAAATATTCTGGCTTTAACGGACGGGCGCTTAAGCCTTAGCTGGCTTCCTGTTATTCTGTTAAGAGATGAACGGGGTTTGAGGCCCGATACAGGCAGCCCTCGACTTACGGCCGTTTGTGTAGCAACTCTTCCAACTGACGACAGCACTGAACAAAGTGACTTACGATCTGGTCCTCGCTCTTACGACCGGTCGTGCGATCAAAATTGGGGGCTTGGCAACTGGGGTTTATTGGCCACCGTTTCCTGGGTCCTGGGGTCTTTTGCAACCTTCTGAAAAGGTTGGGGGGGGGAGCTGGGGAGGGGGGAGAGCTGGATTCGTTTAAGGACGTGTGATCCACTTAAGGACTGCAGCAAGTCCCTTAACACCCATGGCCAAAATTGCCGTGAAATCGGTCACAGGTCACTTAACGAGCGTCTTGCTTAGCACCTGAAATCCTTGTTCTCATTTGCGGTCATAAAATAAAAAAAGTGGAAATGAAGTGACCCCAAAATACTAAAATATTTCCATGAACCTAGAAGTAGCAGCCTGGAACTAAGGAGGAATTTCCTGGACAGCCATTTGTCTGAAATGGTATAGGGTTTCCTGCCTGAGCAGGGGGTTGGACTGGATGACCTCCAAGGTCCCTTCCAACTTTTATTATTATTATTATTATTATTGATCATCGCACAGTCAGCCAGATGTTCGGACTGGATTTGGCATTTTTGTCTACCTATCGAGTCCTTGAGGGACGCGGTGGCTCAGTGGGTTAGGACGCTGAGCTTGTCGATCAGAAGGTCGGCAGTTTGGCGGGTCGAATCCCG
Source organism: Vipera ursinii (assembly GCF_947247035.1). NCBI lineage: Eukaryota > Metazoa > Chordata > Lepidosauria > Squamata > Viperidae > Vipera > Vipera ursinii. The sequence continues at coordinate 1,964,468 of NC_139516.1, forward strand.
AGTGCCGCGTAGCAGAGCGAGCGCCTGTTACTCGTCCCAGCTTCTGCCAACCTAGCAGTTTGAAAGCACGTAAAAATGCAAGTAGAAAAATAGGGACCGCTACGGTGGGAAGGTAACAGCGTTCCGTGCGCCTTTGGCGTCCAGTCATGCCGGCCACATGACCACGGAGACGTCCTCGGACAAGCGCTGGCTCTTCGGCTTTGAAACGGAGATGAGCACCGGCCCCTAGAGTCGGAAACGACTAGCACGCATGTGCGGGGGAACCTTTACCTTTACCTTTATCGAGTCCTTACCAAGGACCTGGGATGATGATATTATTATTATTATTATTATTATTATTATTATTATTATTATTATTATTATTATTATTATTATTATTATTATTATTATTAACCTTTGTGCTCCAGATGAATAGAATAGAGCTGGAAGGGACCTTGGAGGCCTTCTAGTCCAGCCCCCTATACCAGGGGTAGGCAACCTCGGCTCTTTTATGACTCATGGCATAGCTGACTCAGGAATTCTGGGAGTTGAAGTCCATGAGTCATAAAAGAGCCGAGGTTGCCTACCCCTGACCTATACCATCTCATACAAGTGACTGTTCAGCTAAAGAGGTTCAGATTTTCTCTTCCCCTCCAAAAAAAATTGCACCTGAAAAATTATTTTCTCTCCGAGCAGAATTAAGCCCTCAAAACATTTCTGCTTTGACTTCTCCACAGTTCCCCTTTCTGTTCATGAAGCTGTTTTCTTCCCAAACAAATAGATTAAAAAAAAATAAAACTCCTGTACACAGTGAAGTGATGAACAATAATATCTCTTTGCATTTTATGACTGAAAAGTGATGTTTTTCAACTTTGGCCACTTGAATCTGGGTGGACTTCAACTCCCAGAATTCCCCCAGCCAGCAAAGCTTTCTGGGAATTCTGGGAGTTGAAGTCCACCCAGCTTCAAGTGGCTAAGGTTGAGACACATGGATCTGGCAGAGGAATTCTGGGACTTGAAGTCTCCCCACCCACCCCACCCCCAAGCTTCAAGTGGCTGAGGTTGAGAAACAAGTATCTGGCTGGGGAATTCTGGGAGTTGAAGTCCACCCCTCTTCCAGTGGCTGAAAAACACTTTTTCTGTGCATACAAAGCAATTTGTCATCCATAATTAAATAATTTCAAGATTAAAAACATGCTGAAGATCTGTTGCCTCTTTTTCTCAAACCCAGCCAATGAGGCCTCTATAGTTGCAGCTGGGGACGTGGATTTTGAGTCCCCTCCCCACTTGGGTCAGGGCTGGTGGGGGGGGGGAGGGAAAGAGGACTACAGCTAGTCCTCTACTTACGACAGTTCATTTAGTGACTATTCAAAGTTACAGCGGCATTTTTCACGCTCCCCGTGATCCTGCGATCAAAGTTCAGACTCTCGGCGACTGACTCGTATTTACGTCGGTCCCAGCGTTCCTGGGGTTAGAGTTAGGGTTGGGGTGATCCCCTTTTGTGACTTTCTGACAAGCAAAGTCAACGGGGGGGGGGAGGGGCAGGCGGATTCACTTAGCGACCGTGTGACTAACTTAACGACTGCAGCGATTCACTTAACAAGGGTGGCATAAAAGAGGCGCAAAATGGGGCAAAACGTCTCCCGCAGCAAGCTAAAGTTTGGGCTCGGTTGCGGTCGTAACTCTGAGGACTCCCCTCTCTTAAGGGACTTTTCTGGGGCTTTATAGACGGTTATCTTTTAAGTCATATTTATGCCTAGCGGTGACTTGAGGTCTTGATTTGGAGATGGGGCAGGTAAGCTGGCTCACCTGTGCTTGCCTGACGAGGCACCTGGCGGGCAGATTTGGGGCAGGTGGGTGGATAAAGCAAGGATGTGGCGGTCCCGGTGGATAAAGCCAGGCTGGGTAGGGGGTCCGGCTTACTTTCACGGCTGAACCCTTACCCAACAGACACCCCCCCTCCCAAAGTTGGAGGAGGGCGACCCCATTGACCCCTTATCTCAGGGGTCTTCAAACTTGGCCCTTTTATGACTTGTGGACTTCAACTCCCAGAATTCCTCAGCCAGCTTTGCTGGCTGAGGAATTCTGGGAGTTGAAGTCCACAAGTCATAAAAGGGCCAAGTTTGAAGACCCCTGCCTTATTTTAATGATGATGATGATGATGATAAAGTTGGAAGGGACCTTGGAGGTCTTCTACTCCAACCCCCTGCTCAGGCAGGAAACCCTATACCATTTCAGGCAAATGGCTGTCCAATGTCTTCTTAAAAATTGCCAGTGATAGAGCACTCAACACTTCTGGAGGCAGGTTATTCCACTGGTATAATAATAATAATAATAATAATAATAATAATAATAATAATAATAATAATAATAATAATAAGAAGAAGAAGAAGAAGAAGAAGAAGAAGAAGAAGAAGAAGAAGAAGAAGAAGAAGAAGAAGAAGAAGAAGAAGAAGAAGAAGTAGTAGTAGTAGTAGTTGGAAGGGACCTTGGAGCTCATCTAGTCCAACCCCCTGCTCAGGCAGGAAACCCTATATACCATTTCAGACACATCTTTTGTCATCCCTGGGCAGAGTCGGGGGTCCGGCACGTGGTAGAAGACCCCAGCCTGGCTTAGGGGGGTGGGAAGGGTGCATTTCCCACCCACCCATCCACCCCCGTCCCCTCTTATGGGGTCTGTTGGGGGGAAAAAGACGGGGTCTCCCGGATTTCCCCCTTCCCGGCTCCCCAAAGTCCTAGCGCTCCCTCCCTGCAGCCTCCTTCCCCCCCCTCTCTCTGCCCCTCCCTCCCCTCCCCATCCGGAGGAGGAGGAGGAGGAGGAGGAGGAGGCTGCCCCCCCTCCTTCCCTCCCCCCCCTACTCGCTGCTCCCTCCTCGGTCCGCGCCGGCTCGCGCTGCTCGGCTGGGTGGGAGGGAGGGAGGGAGGCGCTCCGCAGCGGCAGCCCCCCCCAGTCCTCCTCCTCCTCCTCAACCCCCCCCTCCTCCTCCTCCTCCTCCTCCTCCTCGGCGGGCAGCAGCTGGCTGTCAGCCCCCTCCTCCGCTCCATCGGGCCGGCCCCCGCGCCGCAGCGGCCCCGCAGCAGGTAGGCAGGGCGGGGGTCCCTCCCGAGCCGGGAGAGGGGCGGCTTTTGTGTCTGTTTTTTGGGGGTGGGGGTGGGGGGTCGGGGAAGGTCCGGCCGGCCAGGCGTGGCGAGCGGGGGCCGGAGCCCGGCGGGGAGGGGAGGGAGGGGAGGGAGGGGAGGGGGCGTTCGCAGGCTCGCTCCCACCTGGCCAACCGGCCGCTCTCCGGGGCTCCGAATGCACGTGGGGAGCGCAACGGTAAAGCCGCGGCGGCCGACCAGCCCGCCTTGACAGCAGCCGCGCTCCCCGCAGGAGGCGCGGAGGGGCCGGCCCGCATCGCCCGCCGCCGGGGTACAATGAGGGGGGGTCCCGGGAGGGGCTGCGGGGCTGGGATCCCCCCGTCCTCCCTCCTCCGCCACCCCCTCCCTCTCTTTCCCAGGCTGGAGGGGCTCCGGGGCCCCCGGGGTACAATGGGGGGGGGTGGTCCCGGGAGGGGCTGCGGGGCTGGGATCCCCCCGTCCTCCCTCCTCCGCCCCCCTTCTTCTTCTTCTTCTCCGGGGCCGGTTGGAAAGTCCCTCGCGCCGCCTTCGCCTTCCAAGCTGGCCCGGAGACCCCTCCCCACCCCGAGACCCCCCCTCCCTCCCTCCCTCCGCGCGGAACTGCCTCTCGTTCGCGTCTCTAACGAGGCTGGGTGCCTGGCAGAGGTTAAGGTTGGCGCGTCCTTCGCCCTCCCTCCCTCCTTCCCTCCCCCCCTCCCCAGCATCAGATTCAGCCTCCTTCTTCTTTTTCTTTCCCCCCCCCCCCCGCCCCATTCCCGGAAGAGCACAAAAGCTGGGAGAGAGAGAGAGAGAGAGAGAGAGAATGAAAGAGAGAAAGGGAGAGATAGACGGAAGGAGAGATAAAGGCAGAAGGCAGAGGGAGAGAAAGAGATAAAGGCAGGAGGAGGAGGAGGAGGAGGAGGAGAGGGGGGGGAAAGAGAGAGAGAGTGAGAGAAAGAGAAGTGAGGGGGAGGGTGGATCAATGGGGAGCTCCGGCCCCATCAATTCTCGGGGTGGAGGGGGGGGGGACAGGCTTGCTGCCTCTCTCCTGCCTATTGATTTCCCTCGCCCAGCCTCTGCTTCCCACCTGGGGTGGAGGGAGGGAATGCTCTCTCTGTGTGTGTGTGTGTGTGTGTGTTTCTTCCCTCTACACTACAGGCAGGCAGGGCTGCAGTTCCTCCATCCTTTTGGGGGGGGGTTGTTCTTGGTGGTGGTGATGGCAGGGAGACTGGAAATAGATTGCCCCGGGAGGGAGGAAGGGAGGTCAAGCCGGGCTTATGGGTCAATCCCAGCTTGGGGCTGCCATCTCCTGGCCAAGACTTGATTAAAACTGGGGTGGGTGTGGGTGGGTGGGAGGGCTGGCTAAGTGAGGGGGGGCACAGGCACAGAGGGGGAGACGAGAAGAACCAAGGAGGAAGGCACCCTCTCCGCTCCGGAAAAGTTTTTCCAAAACTCGAAACTGGGGGCTCCTGACTCTCTCTCTCTGTGTGTGTGTGTGTGTGTGTGTGTGTCTTGTCGTGTGGCTCCTTCTTGGTTCCTTCGGCTTCCTTCCCTTGGCATGTTCCAGCCAGATGTTTACTTCCTGCAGCCCTTTCGTTTTCTCCCCCTGCGGGGCGGGCAAACAATGGAATTGGCGTCAGCGGTTAATGGAGCCTGGCCAGTGTCACTTCCTTGAAGATCTGGTGCAAGCGACAGCAGCCGTGGGGGGGCTGCTGGCCGCCGGTCACAGGTTGATCCCAGGAGACACAGAGAGAGAGAGAAAAAGCAAGGAAGGGCGCCCAGTGGGCACGTCGGGATAGGGACGGGTGAGTGTTAATCTGGAGGGAGACCCTTTTTGCAGAAATCCAGGTGGGTTGTTTTTTTATTTTGCAGCGCGCTTTTGATTTCGGTGCCGAGGCTTCGCAAACACGGGGCAGGGCTGGGCAACCCCGCCGTGAACTCTAGAAGCCACGGCTAGACCGGTGCAACTGCTGAAACCGAGGTGCGCTGTAGGTTGTGAGAACGTGGGTCAAACTGGGCCCGTCCCATTATGCCAGCGTGGTCGATTCATTTGGGCGCAAGAGAGGTTCCTCAAAAAAGCGCCTCTGGGGTTTTTTGGCAAAGCCGGCTGGCTGGCTGGCTGCAAGAGTTTCATTGTGTTGGGTTGAGCATATTTCACATATTTCAACCCAGGTAGTTTTAACTCGGATTGCAGGGTTTGTTCTTTTTATTTTTATCTGGTTTGGCTTCTGTAGCCGCCCAGCTCCGCAAACGACAAATTATTGTTTGTTCGTGGTTTAGAAGAGAAGAGAAGAGCTGGAAGGGATCTTGGAGGTCTTCTAGTCCAGCCCCCTGCTCAAGGCCTGCTCTGCCACTCATCTTCACAAAGGCCCTGCAAAGTGGGCTACTCCTGCTGGGTTAGGGATCCACCTAATGTGACCTGGTAAAAATCCACGAGGGGGGGGGGAGAAGGAACCTGGCCCGCATTCCTCTCCCTGAAGGCAATAAACTTAGATCTCCAAAAATAAGCCCTTGATTATTCCCACGCAAGGACCCCCTTTAGCCAGGAAGCCCCCTAAGATTTTTTTTTTTTTAACGAGGCAGGATCCCTTCCTCCCTTAAACCATGATTTAAGGACACGGGGAATTTTGCTGTTGGAGCTTTAGCGCAGTTGGCAAATGTAAACGTATTTTTTTGGGGGGGTGTCTGGCTGTTAGTTAGCCGTAGGTAGCCTGGAAATGGGACAGAATTGTTGTACCGTTCTGTTTCTCCTGCCTGCTATTTAAACTGCATCATTTTCCTGGGCTTGAGGGAAGCGGAGACCTGGGCCCTCCGGAGAAAGGAATCCATCTTCCTTGGTTATAATGGACTTTGGAACAGCCTTGCCAGTTCCTCCCAGTTCGGAAGTCTGAGCGAGGCTGGCTAACTTTGGAAAGAGCCTCTTAAAAGCTTACCTGGAAGCAAAAAAAAAATCTATGGCTGGCATATAATTCAGCCGTGTCCTGTTTTTCAAATGGGCCCAGGGGCGGCGAATTCACAAAACTCTCTTTCTGGGAGAGTTTGCCTGGAGCAGTGACATACGGAACACACTGTCAGGTTTAAATAACTGCCTCTTTTAGATCCTGGGAAGAACAAGGATTGAAAGTGACAGACGTATCAAGGATGTTCATCTGTGGTTTTCTGAACCTTTTTGTTCCTTACTTGCTGTTGTTTTTCCTTTTTTTTTTTTCAAAGGACCGATCAGGCAGGTGTTTGCGTGTATTACAAAGTGGGACTGGCCAGCCGTGGAGAATTGTTAAGGGTTTTTTTTTTTTGTTTTTCTTGTTTTAAATTTCCCCCCTCCTGTTTTCTTCTGTTGTTTGAGATAAAATAGTAGCTCCTTGGGAATGGGCTGTATTGAAGGGATGGGAAGGGATGCTTTGAATACCAAAAAAAAAAAAATCAGCTGGATTGCAGAGTTTGAATTCTGGGGTCCTTGGTGCTCTCTGAGCTTGGTGGTTTCCTTGCAAACGTTTCGTGACCCAGCTAGGGAACAATATCAGTGATAGAAGAGAGCGGGGTTTGTGGGGAGGAGAAGGAGGAGGAGGAGAAGGAAGGAAGGAAGGAAGGAAGGAAGGAAGGAAGGAAGGAAGGAAGGAAGGAAGGAAGGTCTGTGCAGTTCTGGGTGCTCTCTGAGCTTGGATGTTTTCTTGCAAACGTTTCATGACCCAAATAGGGCAACATCGTCAGTGCTTTGAATTGGTTTCTTAACTATGTTGGCCTTCAGTGATACCTGTTGAATGACTGCGGGAAGTAATTAAGATTTTTTTAAAGAAAATAAATTACCTCTACCTTAGTGCAGATGGTACTCATGATAAAGAAATATATACACAAAAGGCAGCACATGAGTTCTGTATGTTTGAAAGTCATGATGACGATGATGAGAATAGAAAATAGAATAGAATAGAATAGAATATGGAATAGATTGTAGAATAGAATAGAATAGAATAGAATAAGAAAGAATAGAATAGAATAGAATAGAATAGAATAGAATAGAATAGAATAGAATAGAATAGAATAGAAAATATGGAATAGAATAAAATAGAATAGAATAGAATAATGAATACAAAGAAGAAAGAACAGAATAGAAAGAATAGAATAGAATAGAATAGAAAGAATAGAATAGAATAGAATAGAATAGAATAGAATAGAATAGAATAGAATAGAATAGAAAATATGGAATAGAATAGAATAGAATAGAATAGAATAGAATATGGAATAGATTGTAGAATAGAATAGAATAGAATAGAATAGAATAGAATAAGAAATAGAATAGAATAGAATAGAATAGAATAATAGAATAGAATAGAATAGAAAAGAAATATGGAATAGAATAAAATAGAATAGAATAGAATAATGAATACAAAGAAGAAAGAACAGAATAGAAAGAATAGAATAGAATAGGAGAATGAATAGAGAAGAGGGAAAGAATAGAATAGAATAGAATAGAATAGAATAGAATAGAATAGAATAGAATAGAATAGAATAGAAAATATGCATTTTATCATACAACTTTTCAATAAAAAAAAGAAAATATGGAATAGAATAGAATAGAATAGAATAGAATAGAATAGAACTTTTCAATAAAAAAAAAGAAAATATGGAATAGAATAGAATAGAATAGAATAGAATAGAATAGAATAGAATAGAATAGAATAGAATAGAATAGCAGAGTTGGAAGGGACCTTGGAGGTCGTCTAGTCCATCCCCCTGCGTAGGCAGGAAACCCCATCATTCCAGACAAATGGATGTCCAATCTCTTCTTAAAACCTCCTGTGATGATGATGGTGATGTTAATCCATGCACTTGCGTCCGAACCTGGGCGATTTGCTGGGCCAGGTGGTCTCTCCACGTCTTCCGATCTTGCTCTGTTTCTCTTGAGTTCTCCTATGCTCTGGCTGGTGTCGGCTTTGACGGTCTCCAGCCTCCGAGTTCTCCGCTGTCCTGGTTTCCTTTTACCACTAACTCTTCCCTTCCTGGTTGCTTTCTCCAGTGAATTTCCCCCACATGACATGGCCAAATGAAGTGAGATGCAGTTTCCTGATTCTCTCTCCCAGTCGGGTGTTATCCGCTCCAGGAATTGCCTGTTGGTCCCCTTTTCTGTCCGAGGGGAATGTTGGGGCTGCTCACAAGATGATCACTTCTGAAATATCTTCTTAAGGCTCAGAACTCTATAAAGAACATGCCTCCAACTAATAATCTACAATCGAGTAATCCTTCCAGTTGCATTTCATCAGTTTTACACAACTGAACAGAATAACAGCTGGAAGGGACCTTGGAGGTCTTCTAGTCCAACCCCCTTCTCTGTACCATTCCAGACCAATGGTTGTCTAATTTCTTCTTTAAAACCTCCAGGGATGGAGCATCCACAACATCTGAAGGTTTTAATACTCTAGGGCAGGGGTCTCCAACCTTGGCAACTTTAAGACTTGTGGACTTCAACTTCCAGAATTCCTCAGCCAGCTTGCTGGCTGAGGAATTCTGGGAGTTGAAGTCCACAAGTCTTAAAGTTGCCAAGGTTGAGGGCCCCTGGTGTAGGGCAGCGTTTCTCAACTGTACCAACTTTTCAGATGGACGGACTTCAACCCCCAGAATTCCCCAGCCAGCATAGCCTGTTCAGGAAGTCCTCGACTTACGACCATTTATGTTGCTAAGTGAGAAATTGGTCAAAGTCAGCTTTGTCCCACCTTATGACCTTTCCCATTTTTAAGTGAATCACTGCAGTTGTTAAATTAGTAAGACGATCGTTAAGTGAATCTGGCTTCCCTCATTGACTTGTTAGAAGGTCGCGAAAGAGGATCGCTTGTCAGAAGGTCGCGAAAGGGGAATCACGTGACTCCCCCCTGGACCCTGTAACCGTCATAAGTATGAGTCAGTTGCCAAGCGTATGAATTTTGAGCACGGTGACCCTGGGGAGGCTGCAACGGTCATAAGTATGGAAAATGGTCATAAGTCACTTTTTCCCAGTGCCGTTGTAACTACGAATGACCACTGAGTGAACTGTTGTAAGTTGACTATCCGTAGTCACTTTATTTTATTTTATTTTATTTTTTATTTTATTATTTTATTTTACTTCTTATTTTATTTAAATATTTTTTATTTTGTTTTGTTTTGTTTTTTATTTATTTTATTTTTTATTTATTTTATTTTATTATTTTATTTTTGCTCAGTGGGATTGCATCAGATGCGCTTTGATCTGCCCTAGGAAGTGAGATTATGCCGCTGAAAGCGGCTTTTGAGCTCTGAAGCATGTGGGAATCCCACTTGCAGCACAAGGAAGAAGGTTGGTGGTGTTAGCTCTCAGGCTACACACACAAAGAACCCACAATGCTAAAGTTGGGAATGTTGTTGTTGTTATTTCTTTTTGAGATCTCGTTAGGTGTATTTCCTTGCCTTGATTGACGTGGAACGGAGAATTGAGAAAGTATCTAAATATTTTGCAAAGGCTTATAAAAAATCCTTTCCCCTGCCTGGATGTTTTTTGTTGAACAAAGAGGACTTGTCAACTGCACAGGCAAGAAGGATTGGTGCCCACAACCCGGTGCCCAGGAGTGCCTGGGTCAAGAAGAGATAGGCAGTCCTCGGCTTACGACAACAACGGAGCGCAAAATTTCTATTCAGTGAGACATTTGTTAACTGAGGTTTGCCCCATTTTCTTTGTGGCCACTGTTACTAAGTGAATCACTGCAGTTCGTAAATTAGTGACAGGATTAAGTACTTGTTAAGTTAGTAACCCAGTCGTTAAGCGAACCCGGCTTCACTATACCAGGGGTAGGCAACCTTGGCTCTTTTATGACTCGTGGACTTCAACTCCCAGAATTCCTGAGCCAGCCACGCTGAAGGGAAAGAGAGAGGTTTCTAAGCTGAGCCATGCTGGCTCAGGAATTCTGGGAGTTGAAGTCCACGAGTCATGAGGGGGCCATAGTTCCCCCATGCTGGCTCAGGAATTCTGGGGGTTGAAGTCCACGAGTCACGAAGGGGCCATAGTTCCCCCATGCTGGCTCAGGAATTCTGGGAGTTGAAGTCCGCAAGTCATGAAGGGGCCATAGTTCCCCCATGCTGGCTGAGGAATTCTGGGAGTTGAAGTCCACGAGTCATGAAGGGGCCATAGTTCCCCCATGCTGGTCACTAAAAGTCGAGGACTACCTGTATGCCAGTTGCCGAGCGCCCAAATTTTGACCCCCATGACCCCGGGGATGCTCCAGCGGTTGTTAAGTGTGAAAAAATAAAATGTTCATAAGTCACTTCTTCCAGTGAGGAGTTGTCCCTCCGGTCACTAAATGAATGGTTAGTAAGCCGAGGACACTCTGCACCCATGCCAGCCTTCGGGTTTTGAGAGAAATTTCAAAAATTGTGCAGGTTCGAGTCCCACCAGGCTCAAGGTTGACTCAGCCTTCCATCCTTCCAAGGTAGGTAAAAGGAGGACCCAGATTGTTGGGGGCAATTAAGCTGACTTTGTAATAATGCCGCTTGGGGTGTGTGTGAAAGCCCTAATAAACAGGCAGATACATAGAATGAAGGCTACTGCTAAGCACATTGGTTTGTGCTTCTTAGATTGTAAGCCGCCCTGAGTCTTCGGAGAAGGGCGGGATATAAATGGAATTAAAAAAAATATTGCCATTTTTGGTTGTATTCCATCGACATGCAAAGCCAAAAGAGGTTGCAAAATTGTCCGCCACTCCCTTAGCAACTGCCTTGCTTAAAAATGGGAAATTGGTCATAACTCAAGGACAAGCTGTATCATTGGAAGACTGCATCTGCCGTGCAGCTCCGACTCACTCAAAACTCTTAGGCCAAAGTATTCGTAAATGAAAACGTGGCATACAGTTAGTCCTCGCCTTACGACAGTCGATTTAGTGACTGTTCAAAGTTACGGCGGTGTTGGGGGGGAAAAAAGGACTTGTTACCATTTCGGACAGTTACAACCGTTGCAGCATTCCCCAGGGTCACATAGTCAAAATTCAGACGCTTGGCGACTGACTCCTATTTACGACGGTCGCCGCGTCCTGGAGGGGGGGGTCACGTGATCCCCGTTTGCGACCTCCTGACAAGCGAAGTCAATGGGGGAAGCCAGATTCGTTTAACAACCATGTTCCTTGCTTACCGTATTTTCAGGCGTATAAGACGACCCGGCGTATAAGACGACCCCTACTTTTAAGAAGTTTTTCAAGGTTTTTTGTCTTATACGCCAGAAAATACTTACATGCCCTGCCCTCCCTGTCCGTCGCAGAGGAGGCGAAGGCCCGACTGGCCCTGCCAGCCCTCCCGCTGCTCCCGCGCTTCTGCCGGCCCCCGAGGCGCAGCATTTCCTGGGCGGCAGGCAGCGCCAGAGGGCAGCCGCCACCCCGCCACGGCCGACGCCCCTCCTGCTTCACCCCCCCCAGGCCTTGAACTTCTCCCATTCGGCGCAGGGCGGGGCAGCTCCGCCCGCAGCCTCTTTTTTAGAATTCATGTGCCGCTTCCCTCTCACCGTTGGCCGAGGCGCGCTCGGCCCGGGCTCCCGGTCCCTCTTCCCGGCCGGCTTCCCGCCCTGCCCCTCATGGAGCTGGACTGGGCATGCAGCCTCTCGGTGTGGCTGCTTTTCCTGGGCAGCCTGGCGGTGCGGCTCCTGTGCTCGGACCTGTTGCTGAGCCGGCGGCTGCTGCTGCGCATCGGGCTGCTGGCCGTCCTGCAGGCGCTGGGCCAGGCCGTCCCGCCGCTGCCCCTCAGCGCCGCGCTCATGGCGGCTGCCTGCTGGCTTGTCTCGGCCAGCACCGCCCGGCAGAAGCGCATCCCCACGGGGGGGAGAGCGGTGCTGGTGACAGGTGAGTCCGGCGGGCGCGAGGCCCTCCCCTCGGGCCAAGAGCCGACGGGCAGCACCGCCTTCGCGTGGGGAGAGCCGCCCGACGCTCCCACCCAGCCGTGTCCCGGAGCCGCGCCAGAGATAGCTCGGTTGCGCGGGGCGGCCCGGCTTTGCAAGAACAGGGACGCTCGACTGATTTGTTTTTTTTCCCGGCGTATAAGACGACCCGGCGTATAAGACGACCCCCCAACTTTTGAGAAGATTTTCATGGATTAAAAAGTCATCTTATATGCCGGAAAATATGGTAACAACTGGCGTGATTCACTTAAAAACTGTGTCAAGAAGGTTCGTAAAACCCACTTAACGAAGGTCTCACTTAACAACAGAAACGTTGGGCACAATTGGGGTCGTTAAGCAGAGGACTTACCTGTCCTTGGTGAAGTTACTTCTAAGTATTTACTTAAATTAACAGGGGAGATTTTAAATTTAATCTAGAGCAGTGTTTCTCAACCTTAGCAACTTGAAGATGGGTGGACTTCAACTCCCAGAATTCCCCAGCCAGCATGCATCCATACAACTGCACCTGGTTTGCCTAAAGTGCCCTGAAAACCATAACCCAGTCTCACTCTAATCCAGGAGGTCGTGTGAATCCAGCCGTCAAAACTCTGAACAACGTTTTTCAAACCTGGCCCACTTGAAGATGGGTGGACTTCAACTCCCAGAATTCCCCAGCCAGCATGCATTCACACAATGCGGGATTCTGGGAGTTGAAGTCCACCCGTCTTCAAGCTGTCAGGGGTTGAGGACCGTTGCCAGTCGGCTGCAGGCGCCGGGCCCTCAAATCTGCCGGCAGCACCGGGTTTCTTGGGCTTTGAACCCCGTCTGGTTTTTCGTTGCTGTGTTTTGCTTTGCTGCCAACTCGCCCCTGTGGATTTCAGCTCGGATGCTGGCAGCTGAGCTGCAAATCTCGGGCAAAGTGGCTGGCACCGCATCCAAGCATGGGCAAAAATCAATGGCCCCGTTTGCCATCACACACACACACACAAACACCCCCGTAGTTGCTATCGATCCCCTCCTCCCCATTTCTGGCACCAAGAGGGCCCAGCTAGCAAGTGTGGGCTGGCACGGGAAGAGTTCCCTGGCGGTGGGGGTGTTGAGTGGTTATGACAAGGCCTGCCGGCGAGACAGCTGGCGAGGGCAGAGCTGAGCTGGCAGTGACAGGCCGCCTCTGGATGCAACAAAGACACACACAGAGGCTTGCGGATGGCGTTTTCTGCAAGCCAACCCTGGTTTGGGTGAAGCCAGCTGGAAGGCAGAGAGGGGCCTGGCATCACGGGGTGCTTTCCCATTTCTGATTTCCTTCTCCCTCCTCCGAGCTCAGGCTTGGAATTTTTGGTCTCCAGGACACACACACACACAAAAAGAGGTTGAGACTCTGGAAAGAGAGCAGAGAAGAGCCACAAAGATGATCAGGGGACTGGAGGCTAAAACATACAAGGAACAGTTGCTGGAATTGGGAGGGGTGTCTACTTTAATGAAGAGAAGGATCAGGAGTGACATGATAGCAGTCTTCCAGTATCTCAGGGGCTGCCCCAAAGAAGAGGCAGTCAAGCTATTCTCCAGAGCCCCTGAAGGCAGGAGAAGAAGCAACGGATGGAAACTAGTCAAGGAGAGAAGCAACCTGGAACTCAGGAGAAACTTCCTGACAGGGAGGACTATTAACCAGTGGAAGTGCTTGCCTCCAGAAATTGTGGCTGCTCCATCTCTGGAGGCTTTTAAGAAGAGATTGGACAGCCATTTGCCTGAAATGGTATAGGGTTTCCTCCCTGAGCAGGGGGTTGGACTAGATGACCTCCAAGGTCCCTTCCAACCCTATTCTTTAGGTGTTTTGGTGGACTCAGAACCCAGAACGAAACGAATAAATGCGATGACAATTGGGACCACAATTTCCGTTGCTAAGTGAGGCAGACTGTTTACGAGTATCTTACAGTGTTATTTACTTTACAGTGTTAAGCATATCCTTGCAGTCGTTAAGCGAGCCACGTGTTAAGCGAATCTGGCTTCCCCGTTGACTTTGTTTGTCCGAACGTCACAAAAAGGCACCGCGTGACCCCGGGACACTGCAACCGTCACAAGTAGATGCCAGTTGCCAAGCGCCCGAATTTTGAGCCCAACTTCTGGGAGTTGAAGCCCACAAGCCATGGCGGCTGGGGCATTCTGGGAGTTGAAGTCCCCAAGTCGTAAAGTTGCCAAGGTCGGGACACCCCTGATCTAGTGTTCTCTTCGTTGGTGGGAGAGGGAGAATCCGCGGATCTGGGGAGAACAGGGAAAAATGGGTTCAAATTTCCCCTTGGACTCGACCCACTTCTCCGTGGCTATTAAATCAAGGCCACGAATGCATTCACACAACACTTGCCAACCAGGTTAGTTGCAAGCTGAGCAGCTGTTATTCGACCGAGGCAGTGTGGGGGTTTGAAACGTGGATGGCAGGCACTGTAGTTGGTTTGGCCTTGTGTGTTGCCCAAACTCAGCCTGTTTGGTGAGTTTGCGATTCAACCCATTGTGTAAACAGGAAAGTGGATTAATTCGGATTCAGGCTGGGCGGGCTGCCTGGAGCTAGCTACAAAGCTTTCCCAATAAAAAATAAGCAAAAACTCATATAATATCGATAGTTGCAGATTGCCAGCCTCGATAGGAGCTGAGCTAATTCCAGAATCGGAGGGCTGATACTGGCTGGGGGATTCTGGGAGTTGAAGCCCACCCATCTTCCAAGTTTTAAAGTTGAGAAAGACTGGTGAGCAAAGTTACTGTCGGCAGTCCTCCACTTACAACCGCAAGGGACGCAACATTTCCATGGCTAAGCAAGACAAGAGTTAAGTGAATTTTGCCCCTTTCTCTTGCCGCAGTTCTTAAGCGAAACCGGCTCCTCCCCCCCCCCCCGGTCAACTTTGCTTGCCAGAAGGTCGCTAAAGGGGATCACGTGACCTCGGGACCCTGCAACCGTCATACGTACGAGCCCGTTGCCAAGCGTCCGGATTTCGATCACGTGACCCCCGGGGGATGCCGCAGTGGTTAGGCGAAAACGGTCATCCTTTGCTTTTTTTTTCTCCGTGCCGTTGTAACTCAGAACGGTCGCTAAGAGAACAGGACTCCCTGTATATTGAAGCTTTCCTCCTAGGTCTGTGTAGTTTCGACGTTTGGGGCTGCTGTTGTTAACTGCAAATCCCCGTTTAGGGCGTCTGAACTTTAATTTTGCTCCACCCGAATGCCGAATTGAATACTTTGCATGGCCAAGTGTGATTGGGCACACCAGGAATTTGTGCCTCCGTGGCAGAAACTCTCAAGTGTACACGCAAAGCCACAAAGCCATAACCGTCATCGCCGTAAAATGATGCCAATGACGGGGGGAGGGGTGGGGCGGAGAAAATAATAAATAATAAATGCAGGTGGGGCTCGGCTTGCAAATCACAATTGAGTCCGTAATTTCTCTGCCTGAGAGGGCGTTGGGCCCCATTTTGCGACCTTTTTCCCCCAGAGTGGTTAAGAAAATCATTGCGGTTGTTAAGTCAGTCAGTTGCGAAGGGAATCTGGCTTCCCCCGTCGACTTTGCATGTCAGAACATGGCAAAAGGGGTCACGTGACACCACACACACACACACACACACACACACACACACAGAGGGGACACTGTGACCGTCATAAATAAGAGTCGGTTGCCAAGCGGCCAAATTTTGATCATATGACCCTGGGGATGCTGCAAGGGTCGTTAAGTGTGAAAAACGGTCCTAAGTCACTTTTTTTCCAGTGCCGTCGGAACGGTCGCTAAGTGAATGGTTGTAAGTCGGGGACTAGTTGCAACGATTACTGCTGTCGTGGTGAGGGTCCCCACCGGCGGCTTCTCTCTCCTGCTGGTGTGTCTGGAGCTTTGCGGTGGCCAGGTGGCATAACTCACCCGCCTGACCTTCTGTGGTGAACATTGGCAGAATTTAGAATACAAGAGAAGAGAAGATGGAATGGAATAGAATAGAATAGAATAATCAGAAGGTCGGCAGTTTGGCGGGTCGAATCCCGAGTGCCGCGTAACAGAGTGAGCGCCTGTTACTCGTCCCAGCTTCTGCCAACCTAGCAGTTCGGAAGCATGTAAAAAATGCAAGTAGAAAAATAGGGACCGCTACGGTGGGAAGGTAACGGCGTTCCGTGCGCCTTTGGCGCCTAGTCATGCCGGCCACAGGACCATGGAGACGTCCTCGGACAAGCGCTGGCTCTTCGGCTTTGAAACGGAGATGAGCACCGGCCCCTGGAGTTGGAAACGACTAGCACGCATGTGCGGAGGAACCTTTACCTTTTACCTTTACCTTAGAATAGATAATAATAGAATAGAATAGAACAGAACAGAACAGAACAGAACAGAACAGAACAGAACAGAACAGAACAGAATAGAATAGAATAGAATAGAATAGAATAGAATAGAATAGAATAACATCAGAATGGAATGGAATGGAATAGAGAGTTGGCAGGGACTTTGGAGGTCTTCTAGTCCAACCCCCTGCTCAGGAAGGAGACCCTATACCATTTCAGACAAGTGGTTCTCCAGTCTCTTCTCAAAAGCCTCCAGTGTTGAAGCACTCGCAACTTCTGAAGACAAGCTGTTCCACTGGTTGATTGTCCTCACTGTTAGGAAATTCCTCCTTAGTTCCAGGTTGCTTCTCTCCTTGAGTAGTTTCCATCCGTTGCTTCTTGTCCTGCCTTCGGGCGCTTTGGACAATAGCTTGACTCCCCCTTCTTTGGGGCAGCCCCCGAGATACTAGAAGGCTGCTATCACGTCACCCCTGGTCCTTCTCTTCATTAAACTAGACCTATCCAATTCCAGCAACTGTTCCTTGTATGTTTTAGCCTCCAGTCCCCTGATCGTCTTTGTTGAGTTAAGCCTAATTTTTAGAAAAGAGGGCCGGGCTGACGTCTCTCCCCCTCCCCCCTCCCCCCATCGCTCTGCTTTCCGGTGGCCTTGCCAGGTCTGTTCCTGGAGTGACCACAGCTGGAGAGAAGCCTTGCTTGGAGAACGGGTGTTTGGCAACACCCTCCTTTCAGCTGGATCCTTCTCCCACATTTCAGGGGCTCTGGGACCCGGTTTTAAACCTGGGGTCTTCAGAGTTTGTGGGGGGGGGCTCCATCCCTGGAGGTTTTCAAGAAGAGACTGGACAGCCATTTGTCCGGAATGTTATAAGGCAGGGGTGTCCAAACCAATTTAAGACTTGTGGACTTTCCCCAGCCAGCGTGGTGTAGGGTCTCCTGCTTGAGCAGGGGGTTGGACTAGAAGACCTCCAAGGACCCTCCAAGCTCTGTGATTCTGTTCCATTCCCCAAAGCCCCCGAAGGCAGGACAAGAAGCCACGGAGGGAAACTCACCAAGGAGAGAAGCAACCTGGAACTAAGGAGAAATTTCCTGACAGTGAGAACAATTAACCAGTGGAACTACCTGCCTCCAGAAGCGGTGAATGCTCCAACACTGGAGGTTTTTTTTAGAAGAGACTGGGCAGCCATTTGTCTGAAATGGTAGAGGGTTCCCTGCCTGAGCAGGGGGTTGGACTAGATGACCTCCGAGGTCCCTTCCAACTCTGTTATTCTGACAGTGAGGACGTGTTAAACAGTGGAACAGCTTCCCTCCAGAAGCTCTGGGCGCTCCATCACTGGAGGCTTTGAAAGAGAGTTTGAACAACCGTTTGTCTGAAATGGTATAGTGCACAGGTCTGCAACCTGCGGCTCCATAGCCGCATGCGGCTCTTTCAGCCGTCTCCTGCGGCTCCCAGTCCTCTGCCATGTGCAGTCCCCCCCCCCAAAAAAAGTGGGACTAAAAAAGTTCAACCAATCAATTCAAATATGCAGGGTAGGTGCCTATCTCGCCTTGGCTCCACTCTTCAGTCAAACCCTGTTCTGCGCATGTGCGCATGTACACACATAGCGCACACATTTTTTGCGGCTCCCAGTTTTTCCTTTCGTGAGGGAACCGGTTCTGAGTGGCTCTTTCACTCTTTCAGGTTGCTGACCCCTGGTATAGTGTCTCCTGCTCGAGCGGGGTGGGTGTGGGTGGGGGGGTTGGACTAGAAGGCCTCCGAGGTCCCTTCCGATCCTGTTACTCTTCCGTTCCGAGCTCTGTCCTCTGTCCTCGGGAGAAGGGCGGTATACAAATATAATAATAAATAATAATAATAATAATAATAATAATAATAATAATAATAATAATAATAATAATGAAGACGACCAGGGGGACTCCTGGTGTGGCTTCACGATACAGGCCCGGTGGCTAAGCGTCTGCAGGCTCCCGTGGCCCCCACTGACGAGTCTCGGGGACTTGTGCAGCCATCAAAATAAAATCCCGGAAATTCCCTGCAAGGCACAGCATCTCAGAGCGAGGGGGGGGAACCTGGGGTGGGGGAACGAGGCAGGATGAAGCCTGCGCTTCCTGCCTGGTGTGAGCAAATTTGTCTGCAGCCATCGCAGCAGGAAGAGGAAGAGGGATCTTGTTTGGGAGATGTTTGCTTGCCTGCCATAAATACTGGGGGGGGAGGAAGGAAGGAAGGCAGGTCCCTGGGGTAAGGAGGCCGAGATGGAGCTCCCGGCCCTCGGCCGATCCAGGTGGGACTTGCCGGGAAAGGAGGACAGGGAATCCATTGCGGTGCTCCCCCCATGTCTGGTCTTGCTCCGTTGGCTGGTGGAGAAGCTAAGAGCCCTTTTGGGGGCTGGGTGGGTGGGGGGCCCTGCACGTGCCAAGGCTTTGCTCGGCAAGGAAGGGGAAACTGAGGCAGGCACGGGGAGGGGGGCTTGGCCAGCTGGGAAAACCTCAGGAGAGATTCGAGCAGGGGTTCCCAACCAGGGGCGCTGTCCCCAAACTCGGCTTTTCAACATCGTAGCGCAGACGCGTAATTCGTTGCCGTTATTGCGAACTTTTGTCAAGGGGGTGCGAGGATATACCAGAAGCGTTTCAGGGGCGCGGGGCGTAGAAAAGGCGGGGTGGGGTGGGCCCCCCCCGCTGGGTTAGAGGAAGGAAAGAAAATCTCCAAGCCTGGGATAGAAAATGCCGTGTTTCTTGGCCCGGAGGTTCGGAACGACCCAGGGAAGGCCAGCCAGAGGAAGCCGCAAGCCCAGGAGTGGGCACATCTAGATTCCCGGGGAGGGGAGGGCTATGGGGAGCCGGCCCCTCCCCTCTGGAGGCCTAAAAAGAAAAAAAAATCCCCTTTGATTTGGAAGGGCCAGCCTTGACTTCCTCCGGCTCTCTTTTCTTTTTTCCAAAGAAGTTGAGAAAGCGGGCTCCTTTCGGGGAGATTCGTTTGGTTGCAACGGCCGGGTCTTTGCGGAGAGCTGCCGAAAGGTTCACCACGGCTGTGGGCATAGCAGCAGCCGTGCCCAGTCTCCCGGACAGCCTTCCCCGGAGGGTAGGAAAGGTGCCAGGTGGGCGTGCGCCGGGCAGAGGGGTTGAACGTCTAGCAGGGAAGGAGAATATTGGTGGCTGCAATGAGGGGTGCCTGATGCGCTCTTGAGGCTGGGTGGTTTCCTTGCAGACGTTGCAGGGCCCAGCTAGGGAACATCATCAGTGCTAGAAGGGAGAGGGGTTTGCAGAGAGGAGGAGGAGGAGGAGGAGGAGGAGGAGGAGGAGGAGGAGGAGGAGGAGGAGGAGGACTGTGGAGTCCTTGGTCCTGTCAGTGAGCTGGGTGGTTTTCTTGCTGACGTTTCATTACCAAACTAGGTAACATCATCAGTGCTAGAAGGGAGAGGGGTTTGCAGAGAGGAGGAGGAGGAGGAGGAGGAGGAGGAGGAGGAGGAGGAGGAGGAGGAGGAGGAGGAGGAGGAGGAGGACTGTGGCTTCCTTGCTGGTCTCTGAGCTTGTTTGTTTTCTTGCAAATGTTTCAGTACTGATGCTTTTGTTAGTTTGGGTCATGAAACGTCTGCAAAAAAAAACCACCAGGCTCAGAGACCACTGGGAACCCCACAGTTGCCATCCTCCTCCTCCTCCTCCTCCTCCTCCTCCTCCTCCTCCTCCTCCTCCTCCTCCTCCTCCTCCCCCTTCCCTCTACAAACTCCACACCTTTCTAACCCTGAGGATGTTCCCCAGAGACCTCTGCAAGCTCAGAGACCGCCAGGGACCCCTCTTTCTCCGAGGCCTGACTTCCAGAAGGCGAGGGGGGAAGCGCCCCAGCCTGATGGGAAGGGGGTCTCTTCCCCTGCTTCAGGACGAGGGGAAGGCCTTCTGCCCGCTGGGCCCAGCCGCTCAGAGGGCAGCCTGGGACCCTGTTGGGGAGGGGGTTTCCCTCTGTTTCTCCTTCCCTTTCCCATCTCCCGCTGCTGCCTGGCTTTGGCAGTCTCTCTCGTGGCTGACCTTTCCAGCTCTGGAGGCTCTCCAAGGCCCTTGCCTCCCTCCAGGCTCCGGCAAGGCCGGGAAAGGGTTGGGGAGGGGACGGGGGTGGGGTAGAGAGGGAGGAGGGTGGCATGTGAATGTCTCCTCGCCTGCCCGCCCGCCTGCCGGAGTGGGAAGCAGGAATGCAACCAATGCCATCGGAAGTGCGCCGGAGATGCCAGGCGAGGCTCTGCCCGACCTTTGAGAGGGCGTGCCGGTTCCCCTTCCAGCCAGCGAAAATCCACCGGGCGTCCAGGCTCGGCACCAGCCCGAGGCCGCCTGCTAGCCGTGGCCCTGAGCGAGGAGCCGAAGCCGAATCCAGCTCAGCAAGACCAGAGGGAGACAAGAGGGCTCTCTTTCCCCCCCCCCCACACACACACACACAGACACCCGGTGCGCATGCGGGCGATCTCCTTCCTACGGTTTGCCCTGTGGCAGCCCAGCTGGACTAAGCGCCCGGCCTCTTGGGCTGCTTTTAACCCCTACTCTGCTCCTCCGGCCACGGGTTCGAGGAGGCTTTCCACCCTCCGAAAGGAGGGCTTTGTTGTTTTCTAGCGCAAAGAAGGACAGGTGGGGGACAGGAGAGCGGCCTTGCAACATTTGAGGGGCTGCCACAAGGAAGAGGGGGTGGCCCGCGCTACTTTTTCTCCGAACCACCAGAAGGCAGGAGAAGAAGCAACGGATGGAAACTCGTCGAGGAGAGGAGCAACCTTGGACCTCCTAACGGCGAGAACAATTAACCAGTGGAACCACCTGCCTCCAGAAGCTGTGAATGCTCCAACACTGGAGGTTTTTAAGAGGAGACTGGACAGCCATTTGCCTGAAATGCTATAGGGTTTCCTCCCTGAGCAGGGGGTTGGACTAGATGACCTCCAAGGTCCCTTTCAGCTCTTGTTACTCTCTTAAGGGCAACCTCTGAGAACGTGGAAACCTGTTTGCAAGGATACAAGAGTGCCTTTGGGAGCATCAGACGCCGCCAGGTGCCAGGCTGTGGGCACAGGGCTGGGGGAGGCACGTGTTTTTATTGCTTTAATGTTTTTTTTTTCTCTTTTTAATTGTTTCGAAATGTTGGCCTTGTAAGTCGCCTGGCTTTACTTGGTTGAGTTGGGCGGCTGCGGAAGCCGAATAAATAAATGCAGGCAGCCTTCCGCTTACGACCACAACGGAGCCCCAAAATGTCCGTCGCAAAGCAAGACAGTTGCGAAGCGAGTTTTATTCTATTTTACGACATTACTTGCCGTTAGCTTTGCTGGTCAGAAGGTCGCGAAAGGGGATCCCGTGACCCCCGCCCCCCCCGGGGAACATGGCCACCGTCGTAAACACGAGTCGGTTGCCAAGCGACTGACTTTTGGTCACGTGACTGACCCCTGGGATGTTACCACGGTCATCAGTGCGAAAAACGGTCACAAGCTGCTTTTTCCACTGCCGTTGCAACTTTGACGGTTGCTAAACAAACCGCTGTTAAGTCAGGGACCACCTGTAAATAAATTCCTGGAATTGCCCAGACATTCCCACAACCCCCCCCCCACACACACACACTGCATGCTCCAACTCTGGAAGTTTTTAAGAAGGGACTGGACAGCCAGAAGTACTAGGTCGTCCTGCCTGAGCAGAGGGTTGGACTAAATGACCTCTAAGGTCCCTAACAATTCTGTTAGTCTGTTATTGAGTGGAATGGCTTCCCTCCAGAAGCTGTAGATGCTCCAACACCGGAAGCCTTTAAAAGAAGAGACCGGACGGCCATTGGTCTGAAATGGTATAGGGTTTCCTGCCTGAGCGGGGGGTTGGACTAGATGACCTCCAAGGTGCCTTCCAACTTTATTGTTGTTGTTGTTATATGCTGAAAGAGACCCGTTTCCGCGCCCACTTTGCCCCTTGGCGAGGCTGACCTGAATGTCACTCAGTGGGGGGGGGGCAGCAGATCCCAGCTCAGGGAAGTGAGGGGGTTTGTGGGAAAAGCCCTTAAGAGCAGCAGGATCTGCAGAAACCGATTCATTGGTGCACAAGCCGGGGCCGGTGGACTAGCGACAGCTTGATCGGGTTTCTGAAGAGGACTGGGTGGGATCAAATTCCCCCTGCCCTTAGCTGGGAAGCTGTCTCCAGCACGCTGTCCTCATATCGAAAGGATCGATCAGAAGAGAGCTGGAAGGGACCCTGGAGGTCTTCTAGTCCAGCCCCCGTCTCAAGCAGGAGAACCTATGTACCATCTCAGACAAGTCACTGTCCAGTCTCTTCTTAAAAACCTCCAGCGATGGAGCGCCCACGATTTCTGGAGGCAGGCTGTTCCGCTGGTCAATTGTCCTCCCTGTCAGGAAGTTTCTCCTTAGCTCCAGGTTGCTTCTCTCCTTGACCGGTTTCCAACCGTTGTTTCTCGTCCTTCCCTCTGGCGCTCTGGTAAACAACATGGCCCCCTCCTCTTCTTTGTGGCAGCCCCCCAGATAGTGGAACACTGCTCTCATGTCTCCCCTGGTATAAAGTTTCCTGCCTTCTGGTGCTTTGGAGAATAAGTTGACCCCCCCTCTTCTTCTTTGTGGCAGCCCCTCAAATATTGGTAGGCTGCTATCCTGTCACCCCTGGTCCTTCTTTACTGCGGACTAGACAAACCCAGTCCTCCTTCGTACGTGTCCGTCTCCAGGCCTTTCCATCGTCTTTATTAGCATCCTTTCTTCGTGGCGATAAACCGGCGCAACTACTATTGCAACCCAGCAACTCAGCTACGACTGCAACCTGTCGTCGGTGAAAATAATTTGTCGAGTCGCCCTGGGCTTGCGTTTTTAAATTTCCTTTCCTTTCGCCGCTTCTTCCCCGGCGCCTGGCCTTTCCGTGGTCAGCCGCGGCGCCGTGACGTGCGTGGCGCTTCTGCATCCCCCTGCGAGATGCTCGGTGGCGGCCGATCCGGCTGAGGACACACCAAAAGGGGCTCTGGCTGAACGGCCCTTGGTTGACCCTCGGTTGGCCGGCTGCTGGAGAGAGCCATTTTGCCCCGGGTGAAATTTGGGGAGGCCAAATTGGGCTGATTTGGAGCCCCTGGGGGTTTTATTTTTTATTATTTTATTTTATTTCTTTGCTTTTTTAGCAAGCTGAGTGACTAGCCTTGCTGGAAGGGATGAAGGTGCAAACAGCTCGGCTGCAAAGGCAGTTACAGCGCACCTTTTGTAGACAATTCTGTTCCTTTTTTTATTATTATTAACTGATCAGGTGCCAGCCCTTTTCTTTCTCTCTCTCTCTTTTCTCTCTCTCTCTCCTCTCTTCTCTCTTTTTTCTTTCTTTATCTCTTTCTCCCTCTTTCTTTCCCTATCTCTTTATCTTTTTTTTCTCTTTCTTTCGATAGTTCTGTTTCCCTCTCTATCTGTTCTCTCTTTCTCTCCTCTCTTTCTCTCTTTCTCCCTCTCATCTTTTTCTCTCTATTTGTCTAATTCCTTCCTTCTTCTTTCTTTCTTTCTTTCTTTCTTTCTTTCTTTCTTTCTTTCTTTCTTTCTCTCTCTCTCTCTCTCTCTCTTTCCTTTTCTATTTGTCTAATTCTCTGCTCTTTCTCTTTCTCTCCTCTCTTTTATCTTTTTCTCTCTATTTATCTAATTCCTTCCTTCCTCTTTCTTTCTTTCTTTCTTTCTTTCTCTCTCTCTCTCTCTCTCTCTCTCTCTCTCTCTCTCTCTCTCTCTCTCTCTCTCTCTCTCTCTTTCTTTCCTTTTCTATTTGTCTAATTCTCTGCTCTTTCTCTTTCTCTCCTCTCTCTTTCTTATCTTTCCTCTTTCTTTATCCTTTTTTTTTCTCTCTCTCTCTCTCTCTTTCTCCTCTCTCTTTCCCTCCTCGCTCTGATTTCTCTGCTGTTCTGTTTTTTAATCTGATTATTGATATTTGGCGGCCCGGCCAGGCCTAAAGCAGCCATCTTCCCGGCTCGGCTCGTATATCTTTACGGCTCCCGGGAGCAGAGAATCTCTCCCACGCTTTGGGTGTCTGCCCCCGGCAAATGGATGCCGTGGAAGAGCGGAGGAGCCGAGGCTTACCTGCCTCCGAGGAGGCGGGCTCTCAGGTGACACCTCCTGCGGTGGCAGGTTGCTCACCTGCCTCCTGGGATCATGCAGAGGGCAAACGGGATAAAAGAGCACGGCTTGAACTCTTGCAGGTGTCGGGCGGAGGAGCCGAGGCTGGATTGGGTGTGTGTGTGTCTGTGCCCACCCTCCCCTTCTCTTCTTCTGGCCCCTTAGCCCAGCTAGCCAGCTGGCCAGGATGCCCGGATGGAGAGGCGTGGCAGGGAGCAATAACAATCTCAGTTTTCCCTTAATTACGGTTCTTCTGTTCTCTGCGTGTTTCCCTTCTCTCTTGGCGGGTCTCCATCCTCCCCACCAACCCCCTCCCCATCTTTGCTTCCATTTAACCCTTCCTCCTCTCCCCCTCCAGGATGAGACCTCGGTGAGCAGCAGCGAGGAGTTTGACATGACTGATTCCACATGGATGTCAGCTGATCAGCAGCTCCAGGCCAGCCTCAGCCCCCCTCAAGAGGGAACCATGCGCAGCCCCCAAAATATCCACAGCCAGGAGGATGGTGAGTAAAGGGACGGACAGACACACACACACACACACACACACACACACCTGGGCTGGCCAGGTTGGGGGGGGTTGTCACGTGCAGTCGTCGCCATACAGCTAGTCCCCAACTTGCTAAGCTTGTAAGCCGCCCTGAGTCTTCGGAGAAGGGCGGAATATAAATGGAATTTAAAAAACTGTTCATTTAGCGACCACTCAAAGTTAAGACATCACTTGGGGGGGGGGAAAGCGGCCAACAACCTCACAGTTATGACCGTCACAGCAACCCGACATAATCAAAATTCGGGCGCTTGGGAACCGATCCCCATTTTGAGACCTTTCCAGCTGGGGAAGGTCAGAGTGTGTGTGTGTGTGTGTGTGTGTGTGTGTGTGTGTGTGTGTGTGTGTGTAAGCTGTATTCGCTTAACGACGGCACGTTTCGATTAACGACTGCAGGGTGTCACTTAAAACAGGGCAAGAAAGGGGTCGTAAAATTGAGCGCGACTGACTTCACAGCTGCCTGGCTTAGCAGTGGACATTGCTTGTGCGTCGTATGTTCGAGGACTGCCTGGAGGTTGTCCTGCATAAGCAGATCAAAAGCGATCCTGCAGTTAAAAAAAAAAAACCCGCTACGTGAGCTTTAAAACCTTGATTTCTTCGTGCAAAGAGGGGAATTGGAGATTCTGGGGCCGTGAGAGGAGGATAGACCCACATACACACATACACACTGGTGTGGCATCTGCTGGTTTTCCTTCTGATGAAAAATGGCAACACTTCTGTCGCTAAGTGAGGCAGTTGTTCAGTGAATTTTTAACCAAAAGTGAATTTTTGCCTGCCTCGCTTGCTAAGTGAATCACTGCGCTTGTTAAATTAGCAGCAAGGTTGTTAAGCGAATCCTGCCTAACCCTAACCCTTGACTTCGCTTATGAGAAGGTTGCAAAAAGGGGAGGGGGCGAAATCGCGTGACCCCGGGATGCTGCAACCGTCGTAAATGTGAGTTAGTGGCCAAGCGCCCGAATTTTGCTTTGCCAAGGAAAATTCAAGAGCCAAACTGATGAAAACGACACAGACGTGCACTTTTGTCTAATCAAGGGCATCTTTCTGAAATACAGGACTGTCCTTTATCATAAAAAGGGCATTTTAAGTCACGGGATGCAGCTGAAGCCGGACACGGTCACTTCAGGCTGCCAGCAGAGAAGGGGAACCTCCAAGCAGAAAATCAGCAGATCAGGGAATTAATAATTAATCAAAATAATAATAATAATAACAGCAACAGCAACAACATAATACAACAATAACAGAGTTGAAAGGGACCATGGAGGTCATCTAGTCCAACCTCCCCCCCCAGGCATGAGACCGTACCATCCCAGAGAATTGCCTGTCCAGTATTTTCTTAAAAACCTCCAGTGTTGGAGCATTTACAACTTCTGGAGGCGGGTGGTTCCACTGGCTAATTGTTCTCACGAACAGGAAAGAGTCTAATTCACTCTGTTTTTGGATATATATTGAGAGTTTTTTTTTCTGGCAGACAATCCTTAGAAATAATTCCAGCACGTTATTTTCAAAAAAGGACTCAGTGAAAGAACAGCAACAAATATGCTTTGTTTTTTTAATGACTCAATGCCCCCTTTCTCAATCTCGGCCACTGTAAGATGGATGGACTTCAATTCCCAGAATTCTGGGAGTTGGGAGTCCCTCCATTCTTAAAGTGGCCAGGTTTTAAAAAAAATATTCAGATTTTTGACAACTGGATTCACACAACATCCGGGAATAGGGTGAGATTGGATTTTGGTTTTCAGGGCAATTTAGGCCAACCAGGTGTGGTTGTCCGAATGAATCCTGGCTGGGGAATTCTGGGAGTTGAAGTCCACCTATGTTAAAGTGGCCAGGTTTGAGAAAAATTGTTCTGACTCTTCTAGAGTTTTTATAGCTGGGTTCACACAACAAGAATGAGCCTGGATTTTTGGTATTTGAGGCACTTTTGGCAAACCAGGTGTGGTTGTGCTAACCAAGCCTGGCTGGGGAATTCTGGGAGTTGAAGTCCAGGCCTCCTAAAACTGCTGAGGTTGAGAAACATTTATTTAATGTACAACGACTGATTCCAGAGATTGCAGATAATGATTGTTTACAGGGAGAGAACTGGCTTAGTCTATGGGGCAAAACCAGGAGGAGTCTGCAAACCTTTCCCCCCCCAAATTTTACTAAAAGGGGAAACTTTTGCGTGTTGGAAAAGCAGCTACCAGATTCCTTCTGAAACTATGGTTCAATAAACTAGGGATTGGCTTAAGTGTAATTTTCTCCACCTGTAGCCTTCTGAAACGAGGTATATAGTCACCTTGACCGGTGAGATGGCCAGCAAATAATTTTGATAAATAAATTAGTTATTGGCGTGAGATGGGCAGCAAATCAATTTGAGAAGAAAGAGAATAATAAGAAATGGAGGAAGTTCCAATAATAATCATAGGCGCCTTCGGTGCAATCCCAAAACAACTGGAACGTCATTGACAAAATTCTCCACTGGTCAATTGCAAAAGGCAGCTTTACTCGGAACAGCTGACATTCTGGGACGATACCTGTAACATCGTCACACATTGATATTTGCCTATCCCAGACCTTTGGGAAGGAGTCAAGAGGTGGACAAAAGTGCAAATCCAGTTTCAACATCTGGCCGACTGTGGGGAGCCATAACAATACCTTTAAGATCATCAAACAACATCTGCCCATTCCAGGTTCTTGGAAAGGACTCAATAGGTGGATAAAAGTGCCAAGTCCAGCCAGAACATCTGACTGACTGTGCCACCAACTATAAGAATAACAACAAAAGTAGTTCTAATAATGAGAGGCGCCCTGCCTTGGCTACAATCCCCAAACATCTGGAGCACCACTTGAACACCATCGGCATTGACAAATTCACCACCGGTCAGTTGCAAAAGGCAGCTTGACTGAGAACAGCTGGCATCCTGCAGTGATATCTGGAACACCAACAAAAATCAAAATCTCCCGGTACCATTTCCTTGAGAAGGTCTCTCCGTAGGTAGATAAAAATGTCAAATCCAGCCCGAACATCTGGCCGACTGTGCAACCAACCATGATACTAATGCTATCGGCATTGACGAATTCGCCATCAATCAGTTCCAGTATTTGAGGGGCTGCCCCAAAGAAGAGGGAGTCAAGCTCATTCTCCAAAGCCCCTGAAGGCAGGACAAGAAGCAACGGATGGAAACTCATCAAGGAGAGAAGCAACCTAGAACTAAGGAGGAATTTTCTGACAGTTAGAACAATTAACCAGTGGAACAACCTGCCTCCAGAAGCTGTGAATGCTCCAACACTGGAAGTTTTCAAGAAGAGACTGGACAGTCACTTATCTGAGATGGTATAGGTTCTGCTCAAGGTGGAAACTCTATGCCATTCCTCTATGGCCATTCCAGACAAATGGCTGTCCAGTCTCTTCTTAAAAACTTCCAGTGTTGGAGCACCCACAACATCTGGAGGCAGGTTGTTCCACTGGTTAATTGTTCTAACTGTCAGGAAGTTTCTCCTTAGTTCTAGGTTGCTTCTCTCCTTGACTAGTTTCCATCCGTGGCTTCTTGTCCTGCCTTCGGGCGCTTTGGAGAATAGCTTGACTCCCTCTTCTTTGGGGCAGCCCCTGAGATACTGGAACACTGGATGTGGGTTTCTCCTGCTGACAGAGGTCAACATCTGTTGGCTTGAGGGCTGTTTTTTTTTAAATTCCATTTATATCC
The DNA here is from genome assembly GCF_947247035.1 of Vipera ursinii. Classification (NCBI taxonomy): domain Eukaryota; kingdom Metazoa; phylum Chordata; class Lepidosauria; order Squamata; family Viperidae; genus Vipera; species Vipera ursinii. The sequence continues at coordinate 1,992,998 of NC_139516.1, forward strand.
CGCCCTTCTCCGAAGACTCAGGGCGGCTTACAAGCTTAGCAGTAGCCTGTTGAGAAGCAGTAGGGATCCACCTCTGTTTCAAGTGTGAAACACAGGCAAAAAATGGGACCGGGGGCGGGGGGGGCACCCACCATGCAGCCTGCTAGCATCATAACAGGCTTCTCTTTTGACCTTGGATGGTGCCTCTCAGCTATTTTTCCAAGGAAAAGGCAAGCACAGAGGGAGGGGGTGTGTGTCCTGCTTTGTGACAAGGGGGGGTGGGCGTTGAAAATGACACCATGCCATTTGCTGCAACAATTTCTGGGAGGCCTGTCAGAGCTCAGATTTAGCCCAGATGTAGAGAAAGGGCCGAGGGCAGGGGTCAAGCCTTCGCGCCACCTGCTACCTGAGTGCAGAGCGAGAGACAACAGAAACACACACACACACACACACACACACAAACGCACCAGCTTTTCTAAGAAGAAGCAAAACCTCAAAAGAAGGGCTGTGCCCAACAGGTTCTGTGGTCGACGTGGTCTCCTCCCAACCTGTGGCGAATTGCTAAAAAGCTTTATCGAATGCGCATCTCGGCCCCGAAGAAGTAATATAAACTCTTTTAAGTTTCCTGCCCGAAATTCTGGTTGTGCTAGCTCAGGGGTCGGCAACCTCGGCTCTTTTATGACTCGTGGACTTCAACTCCCAGAATTCCTGAGCAGCTGGCTCAGGAATTCTGGGAGTTGAAGTCCACGAGTCATAAAAGAGCCGAGGTTGCCTACCCCTGTGCTAGCTAGAGCAAAAGCCCACCCCCTCACCCCGTTTCCCCCCCCCCCATCCCCAGACACACAACCAGGTCGCACAAGCAAGTGCCACGTCTTAAGGCTGCTGGGAACAGGCCACGTGCAACACCCGTCATGTCCTTCTAGGAACTGGGCAGGGAAAAACAAGGCCCACGCAGAACACGAGCCCGGTCAGCGGCCCTCACTTTGTCTCCACAGTTGCAGTGGGGAGGGGCGAGAGGAGGGGACAGCCGTGCAAGGGAGGGGTTGTGTGAACCTTGCACAACTGCTTCTTAGAGCGGAGCAAGGGGGGGGGGAGTCACAGTTCATCTCCAGGCCGTTTCTTTTTCCTTGTATTTATTTATTTAATTTATTTATTGGGGAGGGGGTGCGGCTTGAACCCTTCTTTGTCCCCAGAGGCCCCTGCTGAGTGGCAGCTGCAGGACCCAGAGGAGTCGGGCAGCCAGAGAAGAAAACCCCTCTGTAGTGCAAGGAAAAAAGGGCAATTGTTTGCAAAGCACGCTCACCCGTCCCTCCACCCAGCCGGGCCCGAAGGAGGAAGGCACTGGGTGCTTCCTGGTTTTTTTTTCCCCCAGGGGACCCAGGCCTGGGTGAGTTGCCCTTTGGCTCCGGGTGCAAGGAGATCGGTTAAGGGCCAGGGCCTAAAGTGAAGTAGTGGACAAGGCCTGGAAGTAAGCAGGATACGGTTTCTCAACCTGGTCCACTTTAAGATGGGTGGACTTCAAGTCCCAGAATTCCCCACTCGGATCCATGTTTCTCAAGCTCAGCCACTTGAAGCATGCTGGCTGGGGAATTCTGGGAGTTGAGGTCCACCCGTCTTAAAGTGGCTCCTTTTAAAGAAGCATTGCTCTAAGCCCAGGGGTCTTCAAACTTGGCCCTTTTAGGACTCGTGGACTTCAACTCCCAGAATTCCTCGAACCAGGCTGCGGAATTCTGGGAGTTGAAGTCCACGAGTCCTAAAAGGGCCACGTTTGAAGACACCCCCCCCCCCTGTTCTAACCCTTGCGGAGCTTTGCTAGCTGGGTTCACACAACACTCTGGACTGGAATGAGACTGGGTTGTTGATCTTCAGGCCACTTTAGGCAAATCAGGTGTGGTTGTGTGAACGAAGCCTAGCTGGGGAACTCTGGGAGTTGAAGTCCGCCCCTCTTAAAGTGGCTCCAGTTGAGAAGCATTGCTCTGACCCTTCCAGAGTTTCGCTAGCTGGGTTCACACAACACCTTAGACTAGAATGTGATTGCATTGTTGGTATTTGCCACTTGAGGCAAAGCAGGTGTGGTGGTTGTGCTAATTTTGCCATCCTCTTAACCAGGGGTCTTCCAATGGCCCTTTGATGACTTGTGGACTTCAACTCCCAGAATTCCTCAGCCAGGCACAAGTCATAAAAGGGCCAACTTTGAAGACCCCCCTGGTATAGATAGTCCTCATGACCTCAATTGAGCCCAAAATTTCTGTTGTTAAGCGAGACATTTGCTAAGTGAGTTTTGCCCCGTTTTACGACCTTTCTTGCCACCGTCGTTAAGTGAATCATTGCAGTTGTTAAATTTAGTAACCTGGTTGTTATGTGAATCTGGTTTCCCCTTTGACTTTGCCTGTCAGAAAGGTGTAAAAAGTGATCACCTGACCGCAGGACACTGCGACTGTCACAAATACTAGTCAGTTGCCAAGTGTCTGAATTTTTATCACATGACCACAGGGGACACTGCAAAAGTTGTAACTCTGAAAAACGGTCATAGGTCACTTTCCCCAGTGCTGTGGTTAACTGTGAAAGGTCACTTCTGCCCAGCGTTGGATAGCTGAAGCAATTTCTTTCTTTCTTTCTTTCTTTCTTTCTTTCTTTCTTTCTTTCTTTCTTTCTTTCTTTCTTTCTTTCTTTCTTTCTTTCTTTCTTTCTTTCTTTCTTTCTTTCTTTCTTTCTTGCTTGCTTGCTTGCTTGCTTGCTTGCTTGCTTGCTTGCTTGCTTGCTTGGTATCCTGCCTTTATTATTTTTACAAGTAACTCCAGTCAACAAACATAGTTAATATTCCCTCCTCCTATTTTCCCCACAACAACACCCCTGTGGGGTGGGGTGGGCTAAGAGAGAGGGAGTGGTCCAAAGTACCCAGCTGGCTTTTGTGCCTAAGGCGGGACTAGAACTCACCGTCTCCTGGTGATTGGCCCAAAGTCACCCAATTGGCTTTTATGCCTAAGGCGGGACTAGAACTCTCTGTCTTCTGGTGATTGGCTCAAACTGAACCAACTGCCTTTCATGCCTAAGGCGGCACTAGAACTCACCGTCTCCTGGTGATTGGCCCAAAGTCACCCAGCTGGTTTTTGTGGCTAAGGTAGGACGAGAATTCACCGTCTCCTGCTGATTGGCCCAAAGTCACTCAGTCGGTTTTCGTGGTTAAGGTGGGACTAGAAATCACAGTCGCCTGGTGATTGGCCCAAAGTTATCCAGTCGGCTTTGATGGTTAAGGTGGGACTAGAACTCACAGTTGCCTGGTGTTTGGCACAAAGACACCCAGCCGGCTTTCGTGGCTAAGATGGGACTAGAACTCACCACCTCCTGGTGATTGGCTCAAAGTCACCCAACCAGCTTTCATAGCTAAGGCGGAACTCAAACTCACCACCTCCTGGTGATTGTCGCAAAATCTCCCTGCTGGCTTCAAACTCCCAGAATTCCCTAGCCAGCGTGTTTCTCAACCTCAACAGCTTTTAAGATACGTGGACTTCAACTCCCACAGTTCACCTAGTTTGGTAATGGAACATCTACGAGAAAGCACTGAGAGAGCACCAAGCACCCCACAAGAATAAAAAATTCCATCCTCTCCGTGTGTCTATAGAAAAATCTTCTTCCAGAATGGTTTTGTGTTTCCCCCCACCCCGCAATTCCCCATCCCTCTTACAACTTTTGGATCTCCTGTTGGCCTCCCATCCAAGTGCCAAGCAAGCCTCACCCTGCCTAGCTTCTTCAAGAGTAGCCCAGGTCTACGGGTGCTGCCACCTAGTGCCAGTTCCCGTAATAGGCAGGTCTTAGGATGGCGTGAAGCCCAGCTGTGCTGCCCAGGGATGTGGGTCGTTCAACTCTAACCCTGTCCCACGTATCTACAACTCACAGGACACGGCTGGCTGGGGAGTTGAGTGGTTAGCTGGTGAGTTTTTGTACAGGTCATCCTCGAATTAGGGCTGTTCTTGAGCCCAGAACTACATCCTAGGTTGTTGTGGTCGTAGACTGAGGGATTCCCACGATTGGATTTGAAGCTGAGCCTTGTTTTTTTGTAATATATTATTATTATTATTATTATTATTATTATTATTATTATTATTATTATTATTATTATTATTATTATTATTATTTATTGTTGTTGTTGTTGTTATTGTTATTATTATTATTATTATTTATTATTATTGTTATTATTATTATTATTATTATTATTATTATTATTATTATTATTATTATTATTATTATTATTATTATTAATTTTATTTGTATACCCCCCTTCTCCCGAAGGACTCAGGGCGGTGAACAGGGCAATACATGTTAAAAAGACAGAATACAAAAATTAAAAAAGATTAAACAAGTGCCCAGAGGTGGTCGTTAAGCAAAGGCAGTGGTCGTTAAGCGAATCCATGTTCCCCCTGATGGGCGGGGAAGCTTTTTGCCGCTAAGTCTGAAAAGGGGCCCTAAGTAGCTCTGGGGGGAGGTCCATCCTAACTTGAAAAAGTCATCAAACGGCCAGTCGTAAGCCCAAAATTTCCCTTGCTAAGCGAGATAATTTGTTCCGTCAATTTTGCCCCATGTTATGACCTTTCTTGCCGCGGTTGTTAAGCGAAACACTGCCCTTGCTGAGTTCGTCACCCGACTGCTGTGAATCTGGCCTCCCCATTGACTTCCCATGGTCAGGAAGTCGCAAAAGGGGAACATGTAACGCCGGGACACGCCTCCCCCCCGTCGTAAATAGGAGACATTTGAATAGGAGTATCTGAATTTTGATTCACGTTGCCAGGGGGACACGGCAACGGCCGTAACGGTGAGAAACGGCCCTAAGTCCCTTTTTTCCCCCAGTGCCGTCGTAACTTGAAGCAGTCACTAAACGAACTGCTTTAAGCCGAGGGCTGCCAGGAATCTGTGTGAGGATCCATCGGTTTCCCTTTTTTTCGGGGGTGTTTTTCGGAGTTTCCCCCAATGGCAAAGTTCAAAGGTCACAAGCCTCTTCCTCTCGCTCAAAGTCCACCTTTCACTTTCATGGCTTGTTCCAGAAGAACGGGGATTCTGATCTTGGTTACGTGGAATCTTTCCCAGAGCGCAAAGGTTGGCCGCTCGGGAGCAAACCGACATCAAACCCTGGTTGGTTTGCAGGATTAAAGGCGGTGCCTTCCTGCCTGCTGCCCTGTGGTGGCTGGCAAGGCTTGCAAGGAGCCCGAGGCGCAGGGCGGCATGTCTGTGAGTGTTTTATTTGTGTGTGTGTGTGTGTTTGTGTGTGTGTGTCTGGCAGCTGCCGTTCTCCTCTGCCCCACCCCATGCATGCACACACACACACACACACCAGTGGTTGGACTTTGGCGAGAAGGTGCACCTGCTGTCGTTCCAACCCTTCGCGTACAACTTGCACAAACACACACACACACACACACACACTTTTTCCCCTCCCACTGTTCCTTGCCAACGTTTTCAGTTTTCGGTCCTGGCATTTAGGGTTGGCATTTTATACCGGGGTTGGGGGGGGAAGGAGGAGATGGGGGTTGCAGGAAGAGGCAGGAAATGGAAGAGAGTACAGGAAGTCCTCGATTTACGAGCACAATGGTGCTAAGTGAAAATCATCCTCCGAGAAAGGAGAATATTTGCAGCTCAGGGTTGAAATGAAGGGTCCTTGGTGCTCTCTCAGCCTGGTGGTTTTCCTGCAGACGTTTTGTGACTCCACTGGGGAACAGCATCAGTGCGAGGAGGAGGAGGAGGAGGACTGTGGGGTCCTTAGTGCTTTCTGAGCTGGGTTGTTTTCCTGTAGACGTTTCATGAATGAAGGAATGAACGGATCCTTATTGTCAAAGTACAACTATGTATACATTGAGATTAGCTGAGCCTCCCTTTGCGCTCCCACCCCCTCCAACACACAGTGACAACAGACCCTCCATCTTACTACACCATGTCGTGACACAACTAGGTAGCATCATCAGTGCTAGAAGGGTGTGGGGTTTGTAGAGAGGAGGAGGAGGAGGAGGAGGAGGAGGAGGAGGAGGAGGAGGAGGAGGAGGAGGAGGAGGAGGAGGAATAGGAGGAGGAGGAGGAGGAGGAGGAGGAGGAGGAGGAGGAGGAAGGCGAGGGGAAGGACTGTGGGGTCCTCCGTACTCTCTGAGCTTGCCTGTTTCCTTGCAGACGTTTCATGACCCAACTAGGTAACGTCATCAGGGCTAGAAGGGAGGCGGGGTTGCAGAGAGGAGGAGGAGGAGGATTGTGGGATCCTTGGAGTTCTCTGAGCTGGGTTGCTTTCTTGTAGACCTGTCATTACCCAAACTCGGTCACACCATCAGAGCTTTTGTGAGCTGCATCCGGCTGTGGGCAGCCAGTGGGCATCTGTGCCCGGCCTCTGCCCTTTTCCTTGAGGTTTTTGCAATGCTCCCAATTTCCAAGGGGAACCGCTCCTCGTGGCCTGCTCCCACAGCGCGTCCCCCCCACACATACACACACAGAGTCCTCACACCGGCCTAGAGGGAGGCCGGTCACAGGGTGCGCATGCAGGAGGAGGAGGCGGACACGGTTGCTGTGGCAATGCCCGGGCCATCAGCACAGCCTCTCTCTCTCTCTCTCGGCTGGTGTGCCTGGAGGAATTAATCCTCCCGAGAAAGAGGGGTGGGGGGGAGAGATGGAGAGTGGCCCAGACAGATAAAGCTGGTGATCCTTTGGGAAGGGGCTGAGCAAAACGGCAAGAATTCCTGAGCATCTTGGCACAGCTGGCACACGCTGGGGAAACTGGGGCAAGATGGGGAAGCCTTTTTGCCCCTCCGGCTGGCAGACCCGGGGAGGGATGAGGGGCGCCCAGCCAACACGTTTCTGCCGTCCAGCCAGTTTTCTCCTTCCCTGACACCTTACTGCCCCCCCTTCTCTCCCCCCCCCCGGGGAGGCTTCTGTCATCTGGGTCAGTGATTAACTGAGATTAAAGAGATCCGGCAGACAAATAGGTCCTCTCAGCTGGCAAAGCTGTGGGGAACGGAAGTGCCAGGGGCCCGGAGACAGAGACGTGGCACGCTGCAGACTACACTGCGGACTACACTTCCCATAAGCCAGCCAGAGTGGCCAGAGGGCAGGCTGATGGGAGCTGGGGTGCAAGGGTCCCTGGAAAGAGGAGAAGAAAGGAAGGAAGAGGAGAAGAAAGGAAGGAAGAGGATAAAGAAGGAAGGAAGGAAGGAAAGAAAGAGGAGGAAGAGGATAAAGAGGAAGAAGAAAAGGAAGGAGAGGAGAAGAAAGGAAGGAAGAGGATAAAGAAGGAAGGAAGGAAAGAAAGAAAGAGGAGGAAGAGGATAAAGAGGAGGAAGAAAAGGAAGGAGAGGAGAAGAAAGGAAGGAAGAGGATAAAGAAGGAAGGAAGGAAAGAAGGAAAGAAAGAAAGAGGAGGAAGAGGATAAAGAGGAGGAAGAAAAGGAAGGAGAGGAGAAGAAAGGAAGGAAGAGGATAAAGAAGGAAGGAAGGAAGGGGAGGAGGAGGAGAAGGATAAAGAGAAGGAAGAAAAGAAGGAAGGAGAAGAGAAGAAAGGAGGAAGATAAGGAAGGAAGGAAGAAGATGAGGAAGAGGATAAAGAGGAAGGAAGGAAGGGGAGGAGGAGGGAAACGAGGAAGAGGAAGAGGGGGAGGAGGAGAGGGACAAAGAGGAGGAATCAGGAGGAGGAAGATGATAAAGAGGAGGAGGAAGGAAGGGGGGGAGGAGGAAGAGGAAGACAACGAGGAGGAGGAAGAAACGCCTGCAGGTTGGCTGGCGTCAGTGGCCACCATCATAAATATGAGTTAGTTGCCAAGTTTGGTGTTGTTGATTGATTGATTAAACCAGGCGTCTTCCAACTCGGCCTTTTGACGCCTGGCTGAGGAATTCTGGGAGTTGAAGTCCGCAAGTCATCCAAGGGCCAAGTTGGAAGACCCCTGGATTAAACCAATGTATGCACCCGCTCAACTGTCACACCGCTGACCCTGGGTGGCTTGCAATCTTAATAAAACCCATCATATCATAAAAACCCATAAGGAAAAAAGCACACACACACACACACACGCAAGCACACACCCCCTTTGAAAGCAACAGTGAAATCAAATTAGCCCCTGGAGGGGAGGTCCATCTCTACTCGGGGTCCCCAGGCTGTCGGACAAAACCACAAAGCAACAAGGTGTGTGGGGGGGTCAACCGGATGTCAGGTGGAAAGAAGGCCCTATTGTGTGCCCCCCCCCCCCGTGGACGTCCCTAATCGACAGGCCCCGCCTTCCTATCCCGGTGGGTCGGATGGCCACAATGGTGGGGAGAGGCATCCCCTGAATAACTTGGCCTTAAGCCAGGCAGGGCTTTAAAGGTGAGAACCAGCACCTTGAATTGTACCTGGGATCCGGATTAGCAGCCCTGAAAAACTGTGACTTATGACCCCCTTTTCACACTCTCGACCACTGCAGCATCTCTGCGCTTTCCTGCCTGAGCAGGGGGTTGGACTAGATGACCTCAAAGGTCCCTTCCAACTTCTTCTTCTTCTTCTTCTTCTTCTTCTTCTTCTTCTTCTTCTTCTTCTTCTTCTTCTTCATATTATTATTATTATTATTATTATTATTATTATTATTATTATTATTATTATTATTATTATTATTATTATTATCCCCCCACGGTCACATGATCCAAATGAAGACACTTGACAACTGCTTCATCTTTATGACGGTTGCAGTGTCCTGGTGTGTGTGTGTGTGTGTGTGTGTGTGTGTGTGTGTGTGTGTGTGTGACATGATCCCCTTTTGCGTCTCTCCGACGCGCAGAATCAACGGTGAAGCTTGATTCGGTGTGACTAATTTCACAACGGCAATGATTCGCTTAACGTGACAAGAAGGGAAGGTCGTAAAACTGGGTGAACCTCACTTGTTCAGAGCTCCCTCCGCAGCAGAAGCTTTGGGCTCAATTGCAGTTGCTCCCGGTAGCTGAAGCTCCTGCATAGGGCTCCTTCAAGGGCAGCCCCCTACAGAGCACCTTGCAGTAGTCCAGACAGTGAGCACGTTTACTCTCTCTCTCCCACCTTGCAGACGATTCCTCTTCAGAGAGTTGCAGCGGGAACGGCTCGTCCACGTTGAACCCGTCCACCTCCAGCAGCACTCAGGGCGATGCCACCTACGCCGAGGTGAACGGCAATGGAGCGGGCGCCCCTATGGACTTCAGTGCCTCGTCGGAGGACCAACCCATCAACCTCTGCGACAAGCTGGCGACCGCGCACGTCACCTCCACCTACCAGTCGGACAGCTGCAGCGCCGATGGCCTGCGCAGCCGGACGAAGTATGGAGCCAAAAGCACAACAGAGGTGGGTCCAGATGCTCCGCCTGGTCACGGTGCCCCCGCCACCAGCGTCGCCCAAGCCTTGTGCCGGCATGTATGGCCCTGTTTGCGTCACATGCACAATCACAACCGCATGCGTTTGTGCACACGCAGCCCCGTTCACGTGTGGGTACACTCACACCCTCCCCACTCGCCCGAGTGTCGCGGCGTCGCGTGGGTGCTAGCTTCGCCCAAGCATTGCGCGGGGGTGCGTGGCCCTGTTTGCATTGCATGCACAATCACGACCGGGTGCGCTTGTGTGCACGCAGCCCCGTTCACACATTGGTGCACTCACACTGTCCCCACTCACCCGAGTGTTGCGGTGTCGCGTGGGTGCTAGCTTTGCCCAAGCATCGCACAGGGGTGCGTGGCCCTGTTTGCGTTGCACGCACAATCGCCACCCTGTTTGGGCACAGGTGGCCCCCGTTCACGCATGGGTGCACTCGCCCACGTAAATGCGTCTCCACCAGCACCACCCCTCCTTGGGCCACGAACCCAGAAAGGTTGGGGATAGAGGTGGGCCTGAGGAGGGTGAGTGACCCTGGCAGAAAAAGTCCCAACAGGATGTTGGGGGGGGGCGTTAAGTAGAGGGTCCAAGTTGGTGACTTCTCCTTCTCCCGTCAGTCCCCTCCCTACAGCTCCGGCAGCTATGACTCGGTGAAGACGGAGGTCAGCGGATGTCCCGAAGACCTGACCGTGGGCAGAGCTCCCACTGCCGATGATGACGACGATGACCACGATGACCACGAGGACAACGACAAGATGAATGACTCAGAAGGCATGGATCCCGAGCGGCTAAAGGCTTTCAATGTACGGACCGAGGACGCATTCGTGGTGGTGATAACTTCTGGGTAGTTTCTTGGTTGCTGTGCGCCGACAGACAGACTCTTGCCAGACTAAAGCAACTGCAGAGTGTAGAATAGAATAACAGAGTCGGAAGGGACCTTGGAGGTCTTCTAGTCCAACCCCCTGCTCAGGCAGCAAACGCTATACCATTTCGGACAAATGGCTGTCCAGTCTCTTCTTAAAAACCTCCAGTGTTGGAGCACCCACCACTTCTGGAGGCAGGTAGTTCCACTGGTTAATTGTTCTAACTGTCAGGAAGTTTCTCCTTAGTTCCAGGTTGCTTCTCTCCTTGATGAGTTTCCATCCATTGTTGCTTCTTGTCTTCCCTTTGAGAGAATAGCTTGACTCCCTCTTCTTTGGGGCAGCCCCTGAGATAATGGAAGGCTGCTATCATGTCCCCCCTCGTCCTTCTCTTCATTAAACTAGACATAACCAATTCCAGCAACCGTTCCTTGTATGTTTTAGCCTCCAGCCCCCTAATCATCTTTGTTGCTCTTCTCTGCAACCTCTTTTTTACATCACAGTGACCAAAACTGGACGCAGAATTCCAGCTGTGGTCTTACTAAGGCTTTACAGAGTGGCTTTAGTCTTTTGACTAACAGCCACAATGGGGAAGAGGAGGAGTTCAATTTTCTAAGCAAGGCACTTTGAGTGAGTCACACCCGGTCTTGCAAGCTTTTTTTTGCCCCGGTTGTTAAACAAGTCACTGCAGTTGTTAAAGTGAATCATGCAGTCACTAAGGGAATCTGGCTTCCCCATTGGACTTTGTTTGTTGGAAGCTGGCTGGGAAGGCTGCAAATAGTGATCTTGTGATCCAGGGATGCTGCAACCCCCCGTAAATACACACCATTTTTAAGTCCCTTTTTTCAGTGCTGTTGTAACTCTGAATGGTTGTAAGGACCACCTGGAACTACATAACTGTAGATATACAAATATAGAAAAAGTGGTACCTTGCTCAATAGTAGTAACTGTGAGAGGGATCTCGGAGTCTTAGTAGACAATCACTTCAATATGAGCCAGCCGTGTGTTGCAGCTGCCAAAAAAGCCAACACAGTGCTGGGCTGCATTAACAGAGGGACAGAATCAGGATCACGTGAAGTGTTAATACCACTTTACAAGGCCTTGGTAAGGCCACACCTGGAATACTGCATCCAGTTTTGGTCACCACGATGTAAAAAAGATGTTGGGACTCTGGAATGAGTGCAGAGAAGAACAACAAATCTGGAGACTGGAGGCTGAAACATATAACAAACGGTTGCTGGAATTGGACGAGAAGGACGAGGGGGGACAGGATAGCAGCCTTCCATTATCTCAGGGGCTGCCCCAAAGAAGAGGGACTCAAGCTATTCTCCAAAGCACCTGAAGGCAGGACGAGAAGCAACGGATGGAAACTCGTCAAGGAGAGAAGCAACCTGGAACTCAGGAGAAATTTTCTGACAATGAGAACAATTAATCAGCGGAACTACCTGCCTCCAGAAGTTGTGGCTGCTCCATCACTGGAGGCTTTTAAGAAGAGACAGGACAGCCATTTGTCTGGAATGGTATAGGGTCTCCTGCTTAAGCTGGGAGGGTTGGACTAGATGACCTCCAAGGTCCCTTCTCGCTGTGTTACTTCTAGGGAGGGTCTAGGGTCCTCACCCTCTTCCTGCCCACCAGACAGCTCAGCCGTCTCTTCCCTTTTGCAACTCTAGAGCATATTCCACCTCATGCTGGTCTTCTACCTCTAATGTCCTGTGGGAGACACTTTCCTGGCACCCCAGCTGAGACCCCCAAATGGTGGTCCCCCCAGAGCTACCGTCCGTTTAGTGATTGCTCAAAGTTAACGGTAATTAAAAACGTAACTTATGGCTGGTTCGCACACGTCCGAGCACGGCAGCTTCCCTGGGATCACGTGACCAAAATCCAGAGGCTTGGAACTTGGCCGGCATGTACGACAGTCGCAGCGTCCCAGGGTCATGTGATTCCCCTAGCGCAGTGGTTAGGATGGCGCGTTCCAGGCTGACTCTGCCCACAGCCGGGAGTTCGATCCTGACCAGCTCAAGGTCGACTCAGCCTTCCCTCCTTCTGAGGTCGGTAAAGTGAGGACCCAGATTGTTTGGGGGGCAACAGGCTCTCTGTGAACCACTGAGAGGGGGCTGTAAAGGAGTGCGAAGCGGTAGATAGGTCTAAGGGCTATTGCTATCTGTGTCTCATCACTCTGTCTCTCACTGTTTGTCTGTCCGTGTCTATTTATCTCTTATCTATCATCTGTCCATATCTCTGTATCTCTGTATCTCTGTATCTCTGTATCTCTCTCTCTCTCTCTCTCTCTCTCTCTCTCTCTCTCTCTCTCTCTCTCTCTCTCTCTCTCTCTAAATGCAGTATTGCAAACCAATTCTGCCCACTGCCAGCAGTTCGAATCTCAGCCTTGAAATCCTTCCAAGCTCGATCAATTGAGAGCCCCAGATTGTTTGGGGGGCAACAGGCTGACTCTGTGAACCGCTGAGAGAGGGCTGGAAAGGAGTGCGAAGCGGTAGATAAGTCTAAGTGCTATTGCTATCTGTGTCTCACCTCATATCCATCCAAATCTATATCTATCTATTTATCTGTCTGTCTGTGTATCCATCCATCCAAATCTCTATCTATCTACCTATCTATCTATCTATCTATCTATCTATCTATCTATCTATCTATCTATCTATCATCTATCTGTCTATCATCTATCTATCCATCCATCCAAATCTATATCTATCTATCTATCTATCTACCTATCTATCTATCTATCTATCTATCTATCTATCTATCTATCTATCTATCATCTATCTGTCTATCATCTATCTATCCATCCATCCAAATCTCTATCTATCTATCTATCTATCTATCTATCTATCTATCTGTCTGTCTGTCTGTCTGTCTGTCTGTGTCTGTCTGTCTGTCTGTCTCTCTCTCTCTGTCTGTCTGTCTCTCTGTCTGTCTGTCCATCCATCCAAATCTATATCTATCTATCTATCTATCTATCTATCTATCTATCTATCTATCTATCTATCTATCTATCTAAATGTAGTATTGCAAACCAATTCTGCCCACTGCCAGCAGTTCGAATCTCAGCCTTGAAATCCTTCCAAGCTCGATCAATTGAGAGTCCCAGATTGTTTGGGGGCAACAGGCTGACTCTAAGCCGCTCAGAGAGGGCTGGGAAGCCCTGCGGGGCAGCAGATAAGTCCAAGTGCCATTTTGCGCCCTTCTTAGCAGGCTTCCTACCAGCAAAGTCAATCGGGGGAAGCCAGATTCGCTCAGGAGCCTCACGGTTCGCTTAACCACTGCAGCGATCCGCTTAAACCCCCGTGACCCAAAAAACGGGCTGTAAAGTGGGCCGTGAGTCGAGGGCCGCCTGTCGTCGCTCGCGCGGGCCTAGCCGGAGACAAGGCCTGATGGGTTTCCCCGTTACCTGTGCAGATGTTTGTGCGTCTCTTTGTGGACGAGAACCTGGACCGGATGGTGCCCATCTCCAAGCAGCCCAAAGAGAAGATCCAGGCCATCATCGAATCCTGCAGCCGGCAATTCCCGGAGTTCCAGGAACGAGCGCGCAAACGCATCCGCACTTACCTCAAATCCTGCCGCCGCATGAAGAAGAACGGCATGGAGATGGTGAGGACGGGGGGTCTTTGCGACATTTCCCCGCCCCCCCTCCTGATTTTCCCTGCCTCTTTCCCTCTCTCCCTCCTTCAAAATGTCAGGAAATTCTTTTCCAAAGGGAGTTCGGACCTCCCAGTGGCCAACAGAGCTGCCGTTAAGGTGATGAAATGTCTGGAGCCGCCGTGGGTTAACTCTGCCCGTTTCAGAGTGGTGGACTTCAACTCCCAGAATTCCTCAGCCAGCATGGCTGGCTGAGGAATTCTGGGAGTTGAAGTCCACCACTCTGAAACGGGGCAGCTGTGGGCACCCCCTGCCGACTTTGCAACCCGTGGACCTCGACTCCCAGAATTCCTCAGCCAGATCCCATTCATCCTAGCATGGAAAGGGGTTTAACCCCTTGCTTACAGGACTTCAGGCATTGGGGGAAAAGGCCCAATACCGGAAAGCTAAGTTGATTTCTTCGTTTGCTTTTTCTGGATTGACAGATCTCAGCGGTGCTTTTTTTCAGGAGGCAACTGGACTTGCCTTGTTTTCCTTCGAAGACGTTTCCCTTCCCATCCCAGAGGCTTCTTCAGCTCTGCCTGGAGGGTGGTGGGTTGAAGAGCTGAAGAAGCTTCTCGGGAAAGAAAGAAGCGAAACGTCATCAGAGGAAAACAAGAAAAAGCTTCGTTGGGATAACTGTGACTTGGGTTACTTGAGAATCTCCATAGACATTGATTGACAGGTGGATCCTGAAGTGGCGTTTGCAGGGGGGGAGGGGGAGGAGGGGAGGGGGATGAAGAGGAGAAGGGGGAGAGGAGGAGGAGGGGAGAGGGGAAAGGATGAAGATGAGGAGGGAAAGGGAGAGGTGGAGGAGGAGGAGGGCTGTGGGGTCCTTGGTGCTCTCTGAGCCGGGTGGTTTTCTTGCAGACGTTTCATGACCCAACTAGAGAACGTCATCAGTGCTAGAAGGGTGTGAGGTGTGTGGAGAGGAGGAGGAGGAGGAGGAGGAGGAGGAGGAGGAGGAGGAGGGTGACTGTGGCTGTGGGGTCCTTGGTGCTCTCTGAGCTGGATGGTTTTCTTGCAGACGTTTCATGACCGAACTAGGGAACGTCATCAGTGCTAGAAGGGAGGAGGAGGAGGAGGACTGCGGGATCCTTGCTCAATGTATCTTAAAATTGCTTTAGATCTTTCGATTTTCTTCCCCTTTCTCTGCTTTTTTGGTCTCGATTGCTAGTGTTACTTTTTCTCAATTGTGTAGCCATAAATAGAGCCACATTCAGTTGTTCCAGTTTTCCTGAACATGTCCTTTTTCTTCAGACCAGGCCGACCCCTCCTCACCTGACCTCAGCCATGGCCGAGAACATCCTGGCAGCTGCTTGCGAAAGTGAGACCCGGAAAGCAGCCAAGCGGATGCGGCTTGAGATCTACCAGACGTCGCAGGTATCGGACCCAGCATCGGGCTATTTGCTGGCCTTGCGTATCCAGACAGGTTACCCCTTTACCACTTGCAAGAAGGCGCTGGGTCACATCCTCTATTCTGTATATTGTTTTCAGAATTGGGTTATTTGCTGGCCTGGAGTATCGGGAGAGGTTACCCCTTTACAGCTTACAAGAAGACTCTGGGTCCCATCCTTGATTCTGTACACTGTTTTCAGAATCGGTTTATTTGCTGGCCTGGAGTATCGAAATAGTTACCCCTTTACCGCTTGCAAGAAGGCGCAGGGTCCCAGGTTTTCAGAATCGGGTTATTTGCTGGCTTTGAGTATCGGGAGAAGTTACCCCTTTACCGCTTGCAAGAAGGCACTGAATCCCACCCTCTTTTTCATCTCCCCCCCCCATACACGCTTTTTGCCCATTTCCTCTCCTCCAGCCACCCAGCCACCCACCGCAAACAGTTGATGGCAGGATGGCAGCAAGGCGCCAAGCCGAAGTTTGCAGCTCCGACACCGGATGCAACCTCGCGGAGGGTCCCGATTCTCTTTGCTCCTGACGCCGCCTGTCCTTTGTCTCTCCCCTTTGCAGGACGAGCCAGTTGCACTCGACAAGCAGCACTCCCGCGATTCGTCCACCTCCGTCACACATTCGTCCTACTCACTGCCAGCCTCCTCTTCCTCCTTCTCCCAGGACCCCGTCTACATCAACGGGAGTCTGAATTACAGCTACCGCAGCTACGGGACGCTGGGAGGCACTTTGCAGCCGACTCCTCCACTCCAGACAGGGAATCACAGTAACGGTAAGGAACGGAGCTTAGTCAGAATACAGCCAGAAGTGACCTTGGAGGTGTTCTAGTCCAACCCCCTACGTTAGGGGTCCCTAACCTGTGGGCTGCGACCCAGTAACAGGCCGTGGGCTGCTGGCCACCGGGCCACACACACCCACCCACTCGTGCTAGCACTGCAGCCGTGGGGCACGAAAATGGGGTGCCATGCCACGCAGTGCAAAAATGGGCTGCTGCCGTGCTGCAGGGTGTGAAAACAAGACACCACTGTGCCGCGGGACGTGAAAACAGGACACTGCCGCACTGCAGGGCGTGAAAACCGGCCAACGACGCACCTCAGGGCACAAAAATGGGATGCTGCTGTGCCTCGGGGCGCGAAAAGGGGCCGATGCTGCGCCTCAGGGCGCAGAAACAGGGCACTGTGCACAACAATGGAGCAGGGCTAGCATCACGCAAGCGCTAGCCTCGCCTCGTTTGCGTCACGCGCATGCTCACGGCCCCCTGTGCATGCGCGCATGTGTGCGTGCGTAAAATGCTTCCCCCTCCCTTTTCTTCCAGTCTGCCAACCAAGAAGGGTTGGTGATCTCTGCCCTATGCCATTTCACACAAATTGTTGTTCAATCTCTTCTTAAAAACCTTCAGTCATGGAGCACCCACAACTTCTGGTGGCGAGCCGTTCCACTGGTTAATTGTCCTGACTGTTAGGCAGTTTCTGCTTAATTACAGGTTGCTTCTCTGCTTGATGAGTTTCCATCCGTTGCTTCCTGTCCTGCCTTCGGGCGCTTTGGAGAATAGCTTGACTCCCTCTTCTTTGGGGCAGCCCCTGAGATACTGGAAGGCTGCTGTCATGTCCCCCCTTGTCCTTCTCTTCATTAGACTAGCCATGCCCAATTCCTGCAACCCTTCTTCATATGTTTTAGCCTCCAGGTCTTTAATCATCCTAGTTGCTCGTCTTCAGCCAGATCCTTCAGCAACTCATGGATGCAACTCATCCGGTTGTGGAGATCTTGGAATTTATGCTAAGAAAAGGGTCCCCCCCACCTCTCCATTTGCATCCTTGCCTGGTTTTGCCAAGTTTCTAGTCCTTCCTCTTTCTAACTTGGTTGATCACCTCTTTGGTGATTGTCGTGGCTGCCATGTTTTCTTACTGAGGCACACGTGCTGGAGCGAAAGAAACCAAACAAAATCCAGATGTTGGCTACAACCATGGAGCGGGAGACTTTTTGACGTGCTTCAACAGGGCTAAATCGCTATTTTTCCTTGTTTAATCTCCTTCAACTGACTCACAGACATAGTTTGCTCAGGAAACGTGGGTAGAACAAGAGAGGTGGCTTCCGTGCACGGAGATAGCACAGACTTACATTCATGGTTAAAGAAGCTCCATTTAAAGGATTCTGAATTCTGCATGGGTCTTTTGCTGAAAGTGCCTTACACTGTGAGTAGTCCTCAACTTACGACCACAGTTTGGAGTGGATTTTCCATTGCTAAGCAAGGCAATGGTGAAGCGCCTGATTTTGTGGACTTTTGCCACAGTTGTTAAGTTGAATCGCTGCCGTTGTTAAGTGAATCCAGCTCCCCCCCCTTTGAGTTTGCTTGTCGGACGCCAGCCTGAAGGTCACAAATGGGGATTGTATGACCCCGGGGGGCACTGCAACCGTCGTAAATATAAGGCAGTTGCCAAGTGCCTGAATTTTGATCATCTGACCGAGGGGATGCGGTGACGGTCGTTAAGTGTAAAGACTAGTCGTAAGCGACTTTTTGTCAGGCCCATTGTAACTTTGACTTTATTTACTTATAAAACGTGTAGGCTGCCCAAGCATTAACCCCGTTTTGCGGCTTTTTAAAGCAGCCCCCCCCTTTTCTTGGGTTCAAGCTCTTTTCACAGCCTGGCATGCTGTAAATCAGAAGCATTGCACAGCCACTGCCTGTTAGGGTGACACGATGGCAGCATTCCAGAACTTAAGGGGCTACCCCAAAGAAGAATTAACCAGTGGAACTACCTGCCTCCAGAAGTTGTGGGTGCTCCAACACTGGAGGTTTTCAAGAAGAGACTGGACAAGGATTTGTCAGAAATGGTCTAGTCTAGGGTTTCCTGCCTGAGCAGGGGGCTGGACTAGATGACCTCCAAGGTCTATTCTGTTCTGTTCTGTTCCATTCCATTCCATTTTTTCTGTTCCATTCCATTCCATATTTTCTATTCTATTCTATTCTATTCTATTCTATTCTATTCTATTCTATTCTATTCTATTCTATTCTAATTCCATTCCATATTTTCTATTCTATTCTATTCTATTCTATTCTATTCTATTCTATTCTATTCTATTCTATTCTATTCTATTCTATTCTATTCTATTCTATTCTATAATTCCATTCCATATTTTCTATTCTAATTCTAATTCATTCTATTCCATTCCAACTTCTATTCTAGTCCATTCCATTCCATTCCAATTCTGTTCTATTCCATTCCATATTTTCTGTTCTGTTCCCTTCCCTTCCATATTTTCTATTCTAATTGTAATTGTAATTCCATTCTATTCTACTCCTCTCTCTCTCTCTCTGTATGTGTGTGTATGTATGTGTATATATATATATATATATATATATATATATATATATATATATATATGTATGTATGTATGTATGTATGTATATATATATATGTGTGTGTGTGTGTGTGTGTTTTCTGAGGTTTTCGCGGGTGTTTGTATGTGGATCTTTGGTCATTCGGGTTTTTCCCCGCGTAGAGTTGAAGGTGTAGGAGCAACGTTTCGACGGAATCCCATCCGTCATCCTCAGGCTGGTGGCTTCAGCTTCCTTCTTCTGGGAGAAGAAGGATATATATGTTAAATGCTTGTTAACAATTTAGATGACCTTGCTAGGCCCCAAACATGGGACGAATCTTTATTTCCTGTTTCGGCCTAACAGAAGGCCATCGACAGGCAGTAGTCACAACAGTGACAGCTCATATTCAAATAAATAAGCATTTAATATATATTTGTGTAAATTTTTTAGATTGCTAACAAAGAATTAAAGGGAGACTGATATGCATTTCAAACTTATTTGTTTTCATCAGTCAGCCATACCCTTCTGAGATTCGAACCTGGGCTGATTGCACATTAGGCAGTTGTTTTAACCTCTAGGCCACAAGCTCTATCTCACTTTGTTAGCTGAGAAGCAAGGGAGATATGTGTTAAATGCTTTGTTAACTATTTAGATGACCTTGCTAGGCCCCAAACTTGGGACAAATCTTTATTTCCTGTTTCGGCCTAACCGAAGGCCATCGACAGGCAGTAGTCACAACAGTGACAGCTCATATTTGTGTAAATTTTTAGATTGCTAACAAAGAATTAAAGGGAGACTGATATGCATTTCAAACTTATTTGTTTTCATCAGTCAGCCATACCCTTCTATATATATATATATATATATATATATATATATATATATATATATATATATATATATATATATATATATATATATACACACACATTTATTTATATATATATAAATATATAGAAAAATCCTGCCCATCCCTCGGACCTGATGTCTTGGTTCTTCCTCTGGTTTGCAGGCCCTACTGACCTCAGCATGAAAAGCGGCACTTCCAGCACCACCACCCCTGCCAACAGCACGAACCGGGGGGTGCCGGCCGCCCAGCTCAGCCCAACCGAGATCAGTGCCGTGCGGCAGCTGATCGCCGGCTACCGGGAGTCCGCTGCCTTTCTCCTCCGGTCGGCCGACGAACTGGAAAACCTCATTTTACAGCAGAACTGACTGCTTCCTCCCTGGCGGCTCCGGTGCCGGAAGAGACTGTCGTCCACCCCTCCACCCACCCTCGGCCCAGGCTTTCTCGATAAATCTGCTCAGGACTGGCCGAGCCTCTGCCGCTGTCACCGCCCTGGCAAAGGTTGGAGACCCCCGAGAGATTCCTTTTTGTTCTTCTTCGACCGGGAGCCCCGGGGGACCCCAGGAGTCTCCTGCCTTTGAGAGCTGACCGAGCCGGTGCCCTTTGCCAACCGGAGCCGGCCTCGCAGCCTGGAAAGATGGGGACCGCGGTGGTTTTGGGGGAGATGGAGGGGGCTCGGGATGGCAGAGAGCTTGAGGCAGAGTCGGGATTTTCTCGCAGAGCCTGGCTACGGTAGAAGTCCCTCTTTTTCTCACCCCCCCAGTCCCTCCTTTTTCTTAGGAATTGCATATTTATTGAGAAATGCACCAGTCCGGTCCCTCCAGACCTCTCCCGCCCCCCCACCCCGGTTCTATTCTCCTCCCTCCCCGTAATTTATTTTTTTTCCTAACAAAGAAAAAAGAAAAAAAAAGATTCTTGAGTTTGTAAAGAATTGCCACTTTTTGTGTCTCTCAGCGAGGAAGGGGGTTGATCCTGCACCGTCTCACCAGCTGTTCCGTGAAGGGAACCAGCCAGGTGTCGGCACACTGGGGCCCGAAGCCGGTCTTGGGAGGACTTTCCGGGCTCATTTTAGGGCCAAAGCACACCGGCTTTCCTCCTCCTGCTCCTCACCACCTCCTCGCCCTTACCACCTCCTCACCACGTCCTCACCACCTCGCTTTTACCACCTTACCACCTTGTCTTTACCACCTCACCACCTCCTCCTCGTCCTCACGTCCTCACCACCTCCTCACCCTTACCATCTCACCATGTATGTCCTCTCCTCACATCCTCACTACCACCTCGTCCTCTCACCACCTCCTTGCCCTTACCACCTCACCACCTCGTCCTCACCACCACCTCACCTCCTCCTCGTCCTCACCACCACCTCATTCTCACCTCGCCCTTACCACCTCCACCACGTCCTCACCACCTCGCCCTTACCACCTTACCACCTTGTCTTTACCACCTCACCACCTCCTCCTCGTCCTCACGTCCTCACCACCTCCTCGCCCTTACCACCTCACCACCTTGTCTTTACCACCTCACCACCTCCTCCTCGTCCTCACGTCCTCACCACCTCCTCGCCCTTACCACCTCCTCACCACGTCCTCACCACCTCGCCCTTACCACCTTACCACCTTGTCTTTACCACCTCACCACCTCCTCCTCGTCCTCACGTCCTTACCACCTCCTCGCCCTTACCACCTCACCATGTATGTCCTCTCCTCACATCCTCACTACCACCTCGTCCTCTCACCACCTCCTTGCCCTTACCACCTCACCACCTTGTCCTCTCCTCTTCACCACCTTGTCCTCACCACCACCTCACCTCCTCGTCCTCACCACCACCTCATTCTCACCTCCTCCTCCACACTCTACCTCGCTCCTGGCTGCTCCCTGCTGGCCCCGGCTCACTTTTGAGGAGCCCAAGGTGGCCCCCGGCTGCAGGGCTTGCGAGAGAGTGGCAAGAACCCCCACTCCCCCAAAATGGAAAGCGTGTGGAGAGGGGCGAGCAGGAGCCCATTGGAGTCATTCTGGTAGGTTTGCCAAGACAGAGAGGCACACCGAACGGCTGCCGGAGCCTGATTTTTGTGTGTCTGTGTGTGCAAAGGGATTGAGCCCCCTTTTTTTCCTCCTCCTCCAACCTGCCCCCCCCCCGCCTTGCAAACGCAAACGCACTTGCTTTGTTGCTCAGTGCAATATTGACTGTGCTGCTACAAGAGGGAATGGAGGTGCTGGGGCAGCCGACGGGCGATTTTAGCAAAAGCAGCCTCAGCAGCAACCACTCGGGGCGCCAGTCTTGCCCTCCTGGCCCAGTCCTGCCCTCCCCACTGTGTCCCGAAGAAAGAGCCACCCCTGCGAGGTTGGGCAGAGAGGACGCCTCAGATTTTTGGCTAACGGGCAGGCCGTTCCTTCCCATGCAGGGACCAGCGTTTCATTGTAGGTTTCTCCTAAGCTAGGGGCATCCAACCTCGGCCTGTGGACTTTGACTCCCAGAATTCCTCAGCCAGCTTTGCTGGCTGGGGAATTCTGGGAGTTGAAGTCCACATGGCTTAAACCCTGTGCTAAACCCATATACTTTCTCCTCTCTCTGGTGCTCCAGAGTCAGGCCGGGATTTGAACCCAGCTCCATCTGTTCCCCCCCCCCAAGGCTTTGCTGGGCATGGGGACAGCAAGGCTGGCCTCCAAGGAGAAGGGGCCGGCCTCTCTTGCCCCCCCAACTGTCCCCAAACCAAGAAGGGGGGGCTCTTACAACGGAGGACAGGATCCATGTCTTTGCTAGCAATCCTATCCGTTCCCCCCTTCATTTGACCCTCTTCCGCCCCTCCCCACCATCCCGAGGGGCCCCCCCAAACTTTGTGTAAATAGTTCTTGTACCGGGTCTGACACGCCAACACCCTCGTGCAAAGCCCTAATTTGTGCAACAGCGGCAGAGACAATCGCCGTCCGGAAACACGTGAAGGTTCCCCCCCACCCCTGACCCCCACCACACCCCTTCCGTCTGCAATTTTGGGGCACATCAGGATTTGGGGAGGGAGGGGCGGCCGGTGACCCAGACTGGACAGAGGCAAAAGAGCTCCTTTGATGGAATTCGGGGTCCCTTAGCGCCGGCTGATGGCTCCCCCACCCTCTGCCCACCCGTTTCACGTCTGGGGCTCCCCAAAGGGGCTCCTTGAGACCATCAAGAGGTGGCACTTGACTCGGCCTTGAGTTTGACTAGCCATCCCTCTCTGGATCTGGAAAAGTAGATCCTACAAGCCATGTTTTTCTAAGATTCTCCAGACACCTGGGCAGCAAGCCCTCTTTTTCCAGGCCAGTTCTCTGGGGTGTATTTGTGTGTGTGTGTGTGGGGGGTGCTCAGCTGCTGTCCTCTTGGCATTGTGGGGTTTTTTTTCGCAAGGTGAGCCCCCCCCTGCTCTCCCGCAGCAGCATTTGGACCTGGGGAAAGGCATTTGGCGGGACACCCATCCCCCCCACCCCACCCCAAGCCCCATCTTTTAGAGGCCCAATTTTTTTCGTTGTTGGCCATCCCCTCAATTACTGGTCCCTTTCCCCGGGGGGGGGGGGGGAAATGCTGCTTTGAACTCAGAGGGTTGGAAAAAAAAATACAACTTTGCTTTGTATTTGTTTTTTTTGTAAGACTTTTTACAAAGGTAGTCTTAGCAATTTCCACCAGGAAAAAAAAACCCGATTTAAAACAATCTCTCCCTGGTCTGATGATTTTTTTATACCATTTTCGTGGTGCTTTTAGAAAAGGGGAAGAAAAAAAAGAGGTTTTTTTTCCCTTCTTCTCTCGGTGGTCGTTTCCGAACGGATCCACTCCGTTCTTCCTTCTTCACCTGTAATGTAACCTAAGACCGACGTGAATTCTTTGTACTTTTTTTCTCCTGACTTTGGACTCAGTGAAAGTGTACTGTTTACATGTACAGAAAACTCCCAGCGTCCCTCTGTGTCCGGCGAGACCCTCGCCTCGGCGAGGAAGACCCACCTCTCCCCCTCCCCTGCCTCATCTGCTTAGCTCAGCCACAGATCCGCTCACCTGTTCCCCGATGCCCATGGGGCTGGGCTGCTAGGATGGGCCGACCACCCGTGTCCCCTCTGGCCGGCTTGACCTCAGAATGGCTAAAGACGGACACGTCCCAATCCGGACAGCTTTTTAAGACTTGTGTGGACTTCCAACGCCCAGACTTCCCCAGCCAGCCAGCCAGCCCCGTTTGGATGGTCGAGGAAAGGATTAACCATCTCTGCAGAGATTGCAGAGGAAAGGATTGCAAGAGAGCAAGCAGGCCAAAACAAAAAACAAAACGGGAGCTACAGGTGAAAAGCAATGCGTCGGTGCCGGGTGTGTGTGTGTGTGTGGGGGGGGGATTCTGGGAGTTGAAGTACACAAGTCTTTAAAGTCGCCGAGGCCGGACACCCCTAGTTAAAGCAAAAGCCAGGTAACAGTAATGAGCCTCTCTTAGTAATGAGAGTAAAGCCTCTTAGTAAAGCCTCTCTTAGTAATGAGTGGCTTGTGGATAAACCCACACGAACGAGGGTCTGCAAGACCGCTGGCGGGCACCAGGTTGCTTGCCCAGGCTAGGCATCCCCCTCTAGCCAAAACTGCAGGAGGGGTTGAGCGGCCGGCAAGTCTCCCCACCCACCCACCCCCGCCACAACCATCAGGAAGTGGGCAGCCAAAGCAGTAGCCCTCTGGTGCAGTTACAAAGCTGAGCTAAGCCCACCCATTTCCCCCTTCCCCAGAAATGGGGGGGAAAAAAACCCCCCAAGGCACTTAAAAGCAGCGGGCCAAGGCAACCTTCCCCTGCGCCAATCCTCCAGAGACCTCGTATCTTCCTTCCTTCGTTAAGGGGCAACCTATGCAAATTTCGCGTGGCTCTCTCTAAGCAGATGATGGTATTTTCCCCCTTCCTCAACGTGCGCGATGGAAATCTCATCCCCCTTCCCCCCCCCCGCGCGCCCACCTCCTCTTATGTGTTCTAGACAGTGGATCTTAATTTCCACCCCCACCCACCCCTCTTCTTCCCAGTCCAACGTGGCTTTAATATTTTAATTCTTAGCTCGCAAGTGTTTTTTGGTTTTTTAACGTGATGCGACTTAATTCTGTTCTGTTTGTGAAACGAGTAGCACAGGCCAATCTCCTCGTCCTATTCACTGGAAAAAAGGAAAAAAAAAAGGAAAAAAAAACAAACCAATGAGCTGTTTTTGTTTTTGTTTTTTTTTAAAAAAAAAATCGAGCGGTTCCTTTTCCATTCACGGTATTATTATTACTTGCTAAATGCACTGATTTCCTAAGTAATGTGGAATTTTATTTTATTTTGTTTGTTTTATTTTTTTTTGGGGGGGGGGAGTTTGTATATCATATTAAGAACTGAATCTACTTAATAAACACTGTATAACAAAACGGAACGCATCTCACCCCCCCACCCCCCACCCCCTTTCCCAACTCGGCTTCTCTTTAGACTGGGATGGGTCAAAATGAGAATCTGCGGATTGATACAAAGGGAAAACACTGGTGGCTCAGGATTGGAGATGGGGGGGTGGGGGGTGGGATTCCCTGGTGCTTGCCTGTTTCCTTACAGGTATTTTATTTTTTATTTATTTTTTTATTTTAATTCCATTTATATCCCGCCCTTCTCCGAAGACTCAGGGCGGCTTACAAGCTTAGCAGTAGCCTTCATTCTATGTATATGCCTGCTTATTAGGGCTTTCACACACACACCCCAAGCGGCATTATTACAAAGTCAGCTTAATTGCCCCCAACAATCTGGGTCCTCATTTTACCTCCCTCGGAAGGATGGAAGGCTGAGTCAACCTTGAGCCTGGTGGGACTCGAGCCTGCACTAATGGCAGGCAGCTGGTGTTACTTAAGGAGGCGTTAGCCCACTGCTCCACCAAGGCTCTTGTTCATAACCCAGCTAGGCAACACCATCAGTGCTAGAAGGGAGTGGGGTTTGAGGAGGAGGAAGACTTGTGGGGTCCTTGGTCCTCTCTGAGCTTCATTGTTTTCTTGCAGACGTTTCATTACCCAATTAGGGAACATCATCAGTGCTAAAAGTGAGGGGGGGTTGGGGAGAGGATAGGAAGAGGAGAAGAGGTGGTGGAGGAGGAAAAAAAAACCGTGGGGTCCCTGGTGCTCTCTGAGCTCTGTTGTTTTCTTGCAGACGTTTCAAGACCCTACTAGGGAACATCATCAGTGCTAGAAGGGAGATGGAGGAGGAGGACTGTGGGGTCCTTGGTGCTCTCTGAGCTTGGCACTTTTCTTGCAGATATTTTCAGCACCCACTTAAATCAGGGGTCCCCAACTGCCAGGCCATGGACCGGTACCGGGCCACGTCGTGCCAAAAAACCGGGCAGTGCAAACAAGCGAAGGCCTACCTGCGGGATGCAAGGAGCACACAGAAACGCACGCACCGCCTCCGGTCCACAGAAAAACCAGGCACAGGTCCCTGGTGCCCAAAAGGTTGGGGGCCGCTGAGCTAGAGAACACGTGGTTTATTTATTTATATTTATTTATATTTAAAT
Source organism: Vipera ursinii (assembly GCF_947247035.1). Lineage (NCBI taxonomy): Eukaryota > Metazoa > Chordata > Lepidosauria > Squamata > Viperidae > Vipera > Vipera ursinii. Next base: position 2,018,874 of record NC_139516.1, read on the forward strand.
TTATATACCACCCTATTCCCGTAGGACTCAGGGCGGTTTACAGGGAAAATTAAAAGTTAAAATACATCATATACAATTAAAAGCGATTAAAACTAAGATTAAATTAATCCATGAACTTAACTAAAACCCCATTAATTAAATAATTAAAACCCCTCAGTCTGGGCCAGACAACTCAAAAAACCAAGTTTTCAAGTCCCTACGAAATGAGCGAAGGTCGGGGGCGATCCTAAGCTCTGTGGGAAGCTGGTTCCAAAGGGCCGGCGCACCCACAGAGAACGCCCTTCCCCTGGGGATAACCCTCCGGCATTCCTTAACCGGCGGTACCATAAGAAGGCCCTCCCTGTGGGAGCGCACAGGATGATGGGAAGTTGATGCCGGCAGCAGGTGTTCCCTTAGATAATCCGGACCCAAGCCATTTAGAGCTTTATAGGTCATTACCAGCACCTTGAATCTCACCCGGAGGGCAACCGGAAGCCAATGCAGCTCGCGGAGCAGAGGTGTTACGTGGGAGTAACGGGAAGCCCCCATCACGACTCGCGCGGCTGCATTCTGCACCAGCTGAAGCCTCCGAGTGGTCCTCAAGGGCAGCCCCATGTAGAGAGCGTTGCAGTAGTCTAGCTGGGAGGTCACAAGCGCATGGGTGACTGTGCGTAGGGCATCTTGGTCCAGATAGGGCCGCAACTGATGCACCAGATGAAGCTGGGCAAAAGCCCCCCTGGTCACGGCTCCTATATGATCTTCAAAATTGAGCCGTGAATCCAAGAGGACGCCCAAGTTGCGAGCCCTATCGACGGGGGGTAACACCTCACCCCCCCATCATTAGTGGTGGAACAACCTAGTTTATCTGAGATGCCGATATGCACAGCCACTCAGTCTTGGCAGGATTGAGTCGAAGCCTGTTTCTCCCCATCCAAACCCGGACCGGGATATCACGTCGAGTGCATCACTGGGTTGGTTCGGGGTGGAAAGAAAAAGTTGGGTATCATCAGCGTACTGATGATACCCCACCCCGAAACCACGAATGAGCTCGCCCAGCGGTTTCATGTAGATGTTGAGCAGGAGGGGAGAGAGGACTGACCCCTGAGGGACTCCACAAATGAGAGACCTCGGGGCGGACCTCTGCCCTCCCGTCAACATCGACTGCGAGCGGCCCAGGAGATAGGAGGAGAACCACCGTAAAACGGTGCCTCAAACTCCCAACCCACTGAGACGCCGCAGCAGGATACCATGGTCGATGGTATCAAAAGCCGCTGAGAGATCTAAAAGGACTAGGACAGAGGAGCAGCCCCTGTCCCGAGCCCGCCAGAGATCATTCACCAGCGCGACCAATGCCATCTCCGTGCCGTACCCGGGCCTGAAACCCGATTGGTACGGGTCCAGATAATCAGTTTCCTCCAGGAACAGAGGAAGCTGATGCGCCACCACACTGTCAACAACCTTCACCAAAAAGCGAAGGTTGGAGACCGGACGATAGTTATTTAAAACAGGCGGGTCCAGGGCAGGCTTCTTGAGGAGGGGCCTCACCACCGCCTCCTTCAAGGCAGCGGGGAAGATACCCTCCTTCAAGGAAGCAGTTATCACTGCCTGGAACCAGCCTCGTGTCTTCTCCCGAGCTGCATAAACCAGCCAGGAGGGGCAAGGGTCCAGTAAACAAGTGGTGGAGCTCAGTCTCCACATCATCGGGAGAAACAGGGTCGAACTCAGTCCAGATAACATGCTCAAGACCGCTTGATTCCTCCATGCCAGACTCTGCCCAGTCAGAGTCCAAACCGGTCCGGATGTGAGCGATTTTGTCCACCAGATGATGACTAAACTCCTCGGCCCGCCCCTGCAAGGGCTCCTCCCTCACCTCCCGATTAAGGACAGAGCGAGTCACCCTAAACAGGGCGGCTGGGCGATTATCTGTGGACGCGATGAGGGCAGCGAAGTAATTAGACTTCGCTGTCCTCATCGCAGCGAGGAAAGACCTTGTGAAGGCTCTTAGTCGCAATCGGTCAGATTCAGACCAGGTAGACCTCCAACCGCTCTCTAGACCCCGTCTCCGACGCTTCATCTCCCGGAGCTCCACAGTAAACCATGGAGCCCAACGGGATCTGTGCCGAGTCTGGGGTCGCAAGGGTACAACACGGTCGAGTGCCTCGGCGGCCGCCCTTTCCCAAGCATCAAGCAAGGCATCGACCAGGCTGTGAGTGAAGGAGATAGGTAAGGACCCAAGCGCCGTCTGGAACCGTTCTGGGTCCATTAGGCCCCTGGGACGGAACCATCTGGTCAGTTCCACAGCCCGGCAGCAGGGGGGTGGCACAATGGAAGACCCGCCGCAGGAGATAATGATTGGACCATGACAGGGGGACAACAGATGGCGAGCCCCCTCCCAAATCATCCAACCATTGTCCAGATAGAAAAATCAGGTCAAGGGTGTGACCCACCCCATGAGTCGGGCCCTGAATTACTTGGGTCAGGTCCAAGGCCGTCATGGAAGCCATGAACCCCCGAGCTAACTCTGACGACTCTCCTAGGGAAGGCAGGTTGAAGTCGCCCAGAACTATAAGTCTGGGAAACTCCACTGTCAACCCTGAGAGGGTGTCGAGCAGCTCAGGCAGGGCCGTTGCCACACAGCTGGGCGCCAGGTATGTTAGCAACAGACCCAGCTGAGCCCGAGGGCCACATCTCATGAGAAGGGACTCACTCCAGCCTATCTGGACAACGGTGGTCTCCCGTGGACATAAGGTCTCCCGTATAACCACCGCCACCCCACCGCCCCTGCCCTGCTAGAAGGGAGTGAGATTTGCTCTGCTTATGTATGTTTTGTCTTAAGTATTGCCCTAAGTCAGGAGTAGGCAACCTTGGCTCTTTTATGACTCGTGGACTTCAGCTCCCAGAATTCCTGAGTCAGCATGGCTCAGCTTGGAAACCTCTCCCTTTCCCCTCAGCGGGGCTGGCTGAGGAATTCTGGGAGTTGAAGTCCACGAGTCACAAAAGAGCCAAGGTTGCCTACCTCTGGTTAGTTTAATGAAGAGGGGTGACGTGATAGCAGAGTTCCAGTATCTCAGGGGCTGTCCCAAAGAAGAGGGAGTCAAGCTCTTCTCCAAAGCGCCTGAAGGCAGGACAAGAAGCAACAGGTGGAAGCTAATCAAGGAGAGAAGCAACCTAGAACTAAGGAGGAACTTCCTGACAGTGAGAACAACCAGTGGAACCACCTGCCTCCAGAAGCGGTGGGTGCTCCATCACTGGAGGTTTTTAAGAAGAGACTGGAAAGCCATTTGTCTGAAAGGGTATAGGGTTTCCTGCCTGAGCAGGGGGTTGGACTAGATGACCTCCAAGGTCCCTTCCAACTCTGTTCTGTTCTCCAAAGCACCAGAAGGCCAGACAAGAAGGAATAGATGGGAACTCATCAAGGAGAGAAGAAGCAATCTGGAACTAAGGAGAAACTTCCTGAGTCGGAACAATCAACCAGTGGAACAACCTGCCTCCAGAAGTTGTGAATGCTCCAACACTGGAAGTTTTCAAGAAGAGACTGGACGGCCATTTGTCTGAAGTGGTATAGGCAGCGATGGCAAACCTTTTAGAGACCGAGTGCCCAAACCACACCCCTAAACCCACTTATTTATCGCAAAGTGCCCGGGCCACATAAGCATTGTGGTGCCCTCGGGCTGGGGGGGGGACCATGGGGGCATGGCCCGCTGGGTGGGTGTGGCTGCAGTTGTCACAGCAGACTGGGTAGATACAGCTAGGGTGGGCATGGCCACCTCCATGTTGCTCATGGGGGGGGGGACACCTGTGGGGGTGGGGCAGGTCCAGGGGTCTCTGGTGGGTGGGGCGGTGGGCAGGAGGCCCAGCATAGATGGAGGAGAGGCACACAATCCTAGCCGGGACTGGGGGGCCATGGCACCGATGGGGATCCGGCCTTTCCTGCCTGGGGTGGCCTTTGGCTTGCTGGGTGTGCTCTACCACTTGTCCTTTGTGCTGGGTGGGGCTGTCGCTCCAGGCAGCAGCCCAATGGACCTGCGCAAGCTGCTGGCAGCAGCGGCGTGCGTGCCCAGAGAGAGGGCTCTGAGTGCCCCCTCTGGCACACGTGCCATAGGTTTGCCACCACTGGTTTAGGGTTTCCTACCTGTGTGCGTGTGTGTGTGTGTGGGGGGGGGTTTGGACTAGATGACCTCCAAGGTGCCTTCCAACATTTATTAAGTCAACGGGAAAGCCGGAGTCGCTTGACAGCCATATTACTAACGTAACTGCAGTGACTCACTTAACGACTGGGGTCACAAAATGGGGTCACAACTCCCTTAAAGTAATCTTTGGCTTAGCAGCAGAAATTTGGGGCTCCGTTGCGTCCGTTTTAAGTCGAGCAGTCCCCGCATCTTCCCTCGCAAGGCCTGGTGCTCCATAAACTGCAGCAAGCAATCCCCAACCAGGCAGCGCTCGCCCAGGGCATCCTGTGGCAACTGGCTCAAAACCCGGGTACAAAACTGGAGAATGTGTAGGTTTTACACACACACACACACTCTCTCTCTCTCTCTCTCACACACACACTCTCTCCTGGACTACAGGTAATCACTGAAGTCTGTTTAGTGACTATCTGGTTACGACAGCACTGAAAAAATTGCCTTAGAGCTGCTTTCCCCCAATGACCGCTGCAGCACCCCTGCGGTCACAGGATTGAATTTGAGACGCTTGGTTTTTACTTACGACGGTCGCAGTGTCTCCCGGGGCCACACGATTCCCCTTTTGCGACCTTCTGGCCAGCGAAGACAATGGGGAGGCCAGAGTGTTCCGGACTTAACACCTGCAGCGTTTCGCTTAGCAAGGGTGGCGAGAAAGATCACAAAATGGGGGCAAAGCTCAATCGCCGTCACGCTTAGCGGCGGAAATGTTGGGCTCCGTTGCGGTCGTCGAGCCGAGCCCTCCTTGTACCTTCTCGCCCAAGGCCTGGGGCGCAACAGAGGGATAAAGAGCAGCCTTCATCCTTAACCGTAGGATGGGGGACGCTCTGCGCACCCGCCGGCTGCAGGAAAAGATGGGGGGGGGAGGCTCGCCCCGACAAGCCGCTCAGTTCGAAGCGAAGCCCGACTCTGCGCAAGACACGTGCGCGTGTGGGAAACGAAAGCTGAAGCAGCACACCCACAACCCGAGGACACAAAACGGGGGTGCTGCTTCTACTCTTCTCCTGGGGTTGTTGGGGGTGGGGAGAAAGGGGAAAAAAGGCAGATGATCTGTAAGGGTGCCTACGTTCACTCAAGTTTGATTGCAGCGTTTGACGCACATGCACACACACACACACACACACACCCTTTGTCCACAACGCACAAAGGAGATGCCGCTGGAAAAGGAGCACTGCCAAGCCGGGTACGAGCTGTTGCAAATGTTTTTTTTTTTGCTTTTTATTATTATTTTTATTTTCTCCATACCACAAGGGACATATAACAACAGGGTCGACCAGGATCTGGCCCTCCGCCCCCATCGGCTCGGGCTCCATCTGTACACAAACCTCACATCTCCCCCCACCGCCACCCCCCCGGGGAGGATGGAGGGGGGGTCAGAAGCAGGGGAGGGGGTTTTGGGGGGGGGAAGCCCCTTCTTTGGTAAGCTGGTTCGGACCATCTGTGGAGTCACCTTCGAAGACCACCCACTCCCCTTCTGAACTGGCCTTTCCCAGCTCAGGAGATCTCGGGACGATTTTTGGGAAGGAGGCCCACCTGCCCAGGTGTGTGTGTTTTTTTTAATGCTGCTCCTGTCACTCTGGAGCAGGAAGTCTACGGTGAAAGCCAAGGGGGAGGGAGGCCGTCAAGAAAGGAAGAGGTAGGTAGGCAGGTCGAGGGAGGGAGATGACAGGGCCCTTGGGGTGAGGTCTTCGGGCCCTTCCCCGGGAGGGGGGGGAGGAGGGAAGAGAGTGGTGGGTCTTGCCTCCTGGGAGATGGACTCAATTCTGGGGGGGGGTGTTTCAACAGGAAGGGCTCCCCACTTCCCCTCCACTTGGCCTGGCAGGACATGGGTACGGGCCCCCCCCCGCCGTTGGTGGAGCGCGCTTCGTAACCGACACTACTCTACAAATGCAATACTGTGGGTAGCCTGAAATAAACGAAAAAAATTTTAAAAAAGAAAAAGAAAGAAAAAAAAGAGCTTTTATGTACAGAACATCCATTTTACAGAAGAAGTGGCCAGTCAGCTGCGTACGACGGATGAGAGAGACGTGATTCCTACAGATGCGTAGAAGGTACACAGAGAGGTGCCAAACATGCCCACTTTTTTTTTCCTGTTTTCTTTTTACACCCAAGAACAACCCCCAAAAAAATTATATTATAGATTTATATTTATATACGTGTGAAGTTGAAAAACAAACGAACAAACGAGAAAAAAAAAACAGAAAAGATGACACTGCTTAGAAAGTGAAAAAAAAGTCCTCCCAGACGCGGGGAGACTGCGCCGGGCCTCCCGTCCCCTTCCTGCGTTCCAACTCTGAAGCCCACCGCCCTGGATTCGCGGGTGGACCCTCCCCAGCGTTTGTGGGGGGGTAGGGAGAGGGGGTGGCAGGGAGAGAAAGTGGAAGACAGAACCAGCTGGATCAACTGGGCCTCCTTAACTCGGCCTTCCAACAGGAGGGGGGGTGTCAGCTCTTCCCCCACCGGCACCACGGCGCGAGAACAGTCCCAGGCCGGGGCGCCAAGAGTGCCAAAATCTTTAACAGTTCCTCGATGGGTGAGAATCCCCCCCCCAAAAAAACCCAGCCCATCTCCATGACTGACCCGCCACCCCCAGCAAGGAAACCCAAGACACACAGCACCAACGTTGCCTTCGTTAAGGACCAGAATCTTTTTTTTTTTTTTTGCATACAGGTTTGTTCCGGGTCGGCGTCGGCGTCCTCCTCCTGCTCCTCCGCTCAATGTACAGCTTGCTTCTCCTTCTGGGGCTGCGAGCGTCATCTCACCACCAGGCACAGCACGCAGAGCTTGGAGGGTCCGATGCAGTCGTCGTGGCAGAAGGCGCCGCAGCCCTTGCACATGATCATGGCTTTAAGGCTGCAGGAGCAAGGGAAGGAGAGCTCCTCCCTGCCTTTGCCCGTCTCGGCAAAGACCTGGGCGGAAAAGGACAGCCCGCCCCGGGAAGAAGCCGTCAGGCTGGCTTTGGGGCCAAAGGGCCTGGCGTGGCTGCCTGCCAGGCTTCTGGGGAAGAAGGAGCTGCCAGCGGAATTCAACTGGGCGGAATTCAGCTGCAGCTTGGAGAGCTTCCTGTAAAAGGCCTGCTTGATGTTGAGCTGGGAAGGCAGGGAAGACGGCTCCAGGGGCTGCGGGGTCCCCTTGCCCAGCTCCTTCGGCAGCTTGAAAAAAGCCAGGTCCCTCGCCAAAGGGAGGCTCTGCCAGGGCTCTCTCAGCTTGGCGGGGGCCTCTTTCGGCGGCTCCCTCTTTCTCTGGACCGAGGCCAGGACCTTCTTGTTCTCCACGAAGCCGCCATCCCGCTTGGAGGGCCTGTCCTCCCTCGCAGGAGGCAAGCCGGCCCCAGGGGCGGACCCCTTGGGCGTGGGGGAGACCAGTTTGCTGTGGGACAGCACGCCCCACATGGGGAAGGGCTCGGAGCCTTGGGGCTTCTGGGCCTTGGCTGCCGCCCCGCCCGAGGAGATGCCCGAGCCGAAGACCTTCCTGCCCAGAGCTGCGGGGGGCTTCCCTGCAGGTACGTTGTTTGGCTGCTCGGGCCCCAGAGGGGTCATGAGCCTGGGCCCCGGGACCGCCTGGAGCTTCTCTTCCAGCTTCCCGACACCGGCGGTAGAATCTGCCCAGGGAGGATCCCTTTGATCTGGATGAGGAGTGCGAGAGATTTGATTCTTTCCCAGGTTCAAGAGATCCGTTTTTCGGGGCCGAGCAACGGCTTGATCCAGGGATCCCAAATTGGGACTCTTCTCTGGAGGCGGGCAGGTTGTCTCCAGCAGGCAGGGCCTTCCGGCAGAGTCCCGCAAAAGCTGGGATGGACAAGTGGCTGTCCCGGCTGGGTCAGCCAGGACTGTCCCCTCCTCGTAAGAGGCGTCCTGCGCGAGGCGGTCCCTGCTCTTAGCCGCCTTGGAAGAGGGCAGAACGTTTTGGGGAGGCAGGCTCTGGGTGACCCCCTGTCCCTCGAGGGCCTTGCTCGCTCCGGCGGAGAGAGGCTGGGGGACGCCCAAGCGGGGCCTTTCCTGGATTTTGACATAAACGGGGAGAACCGGGTTTCCTGCCGCGCGGGTAGCAGAGGGCGACCTTCTCCCGCACGGCGCGTTGGCGACGCCGACGTTTGAAGGCAAATCTTCCTTGCTTTCTAAGACGGCCTCTTTGTGCTCCTCCGGGTGCCTCTGGTTGGACCCGTTTTCTTTCTCTTCAGCCGGGTGACAATCCCGGTTCATTTCCAAGTTCTCATCGGTGAGCTCAGCGTCCAAATCGGAGGCCGTCTCTGTGGTCTCGCTCAGCGGACTCTGGGCTCCTTCCTCACTGCCGGGGCTGGCCTCAGCCCGCTCTCGGCCGGTCTCTACCTCCATACCCGAGGGTGCCTCTGCTGGGGACAGCTGGCTCTCGGGGGCACTTGCCTCCAAGTAAGGAGGGAGCGGGCCTGTTGTCACCCGGGAAGCTTCCTCCGGGATACTCCGGGCCCCTCTTCCAGCGCCAGGGGCGGCCCTCTGAGGCTGGGAGGGTGGGAGTTCCCTCCCAGCAGGAGTGGGGTGCACTGACACGCCCTCCCACGCAGGGGAGCCCAAAGCCTCTGAGCCAGCTCTCCTGCTGTTCTCCGGAGCCAGATCGACAGAGCCGGCTTCTGCTGCCATGGCTGGACGGTCACCTTCGTCTCCTAGCCAGCCACTGCTCTGCTGGCTTCCCACGGGACATTCCCTTCTCTCCTTCCGATTATGGCTCTCCAGAGAAGCCTCTTCTGGAGACAGGGGAGGCCTCGGATGCTCCGAGAGCGGCCCAGGACTAACAGCCGGCACTTCCGCTGCTCGGCGGTCAGGGATGCCACCTTCCGACTCCTCTTCTCGCTGGGCGGCGGCTTCCCGGCGAGGAAGACTTGCGGCCTGTCCAGCTGGCTCACGCTCTCCTTCCCTGGCGGGCTCTCTGGCCCCGCAAGACAAGCCGGCTTCAGGCGCAGGCGAGCCGGTCTCCCCGTCTAGGTGGGAAGGCGGCAGTAGCTGTGCTCGCTGTAAATCTGGCCAGCGCTTCCCGCGAGTTCTCTTGGATCGCCAGTGCTTGGCGCGGTGGCTCCTGGGCGGCTGGACCCTGCCGTGGTTGCTGCGACCACCACCACCGCCGCCTTCGTCTGGGGCCCGGCCGCCTCCTCCCGGCCCGCCCCCACCTCCAATGGTGGAGGCAGGAGCAGCAGCCGCTCGCTGGACTCGGCCTTGCAGAGGACAGGCCTCAGGGTCAGCAGAGGCTGGGCTGTCCCTTCCGTCCGGCCTGGCGGGTTCTGGATTGGGGATAATCCGAGGACATATCTGGTAGGCTGGCTGACCTTTAACCACCCAGGGGGGTTTGATTCGGGAAAGTTGAATCTGGACAGAAGAAAGGAGAGCAACGACGAGGGGGTTAGAGGGGGTCCTTCGGGCCTGCATGTTAAAAGCACCCCCTCCCCCCGGTTCCCTACTTTTTACTTTTAGAATTGTAATTCTTTTATCCTTTATAAACACTTAATTTTTAGAAGGAAACCGCCCCCCTCTCCCCGGGACTCTCGAGGCAGAAACATGATGCTCTATTCCCAGGAGGAGGGGGGGGAAAGTTGGAGAATTAACCCGCTTTATTTAATTTGTATCCCGCCTTTATTTTCACTGTTATCAATAACTCAAAATGGGGAATATCCCTAAGAGGCCTTCCTCCTATTTTCCCTACAAGAACCCTGTGAGGTGGGTTGGGCTGAGAGAGAATGACTGCCCCAGTGTCACCCAGCTGGCTCTTACACCTCTGGTGGGACTAGAACTCCCCGTCTCCTGGTGATTGGCTCAAAGTCACCCAGCTGGCTCTTATACCTCTGGTGGGACTAGAACTCCCCGTCCCCTGGTTACTGGCTCAAAGTCACCCAGCTGGCTCTTATACCTCTGGTGGGACTAGAACTCCCCGTCTCCTGGTGATTGGCTCAAAGTCACCCAGCTGGCTCTTATACCTCTGGTGGGACTAGAACTCCCCGTCTCCTGGTGATTGGCTCAAAGTCACCCAGCTGGCTCTTATACCTCTGGTGGGACTAGAACTCCCCGTCTCCTGGTGATTGGCTCAAAGTCACCCAGCTGGCTCTTATACCTCTGGTGGGACTAGAACTCCCCATCTCCTGGTGATTGGCTCAGTCACCCAGCTGGCTCTTATACTTCTGGTGGGACTAGAACTCCCCGTCTCCTGGTGATTGGCTCAGTCACCCAGCTGGCTCTTATACCTCTGGTGGGACTAGAACTCCCCGTCTCCTGGTGATTGGCTCAAGGTCACCCAGCTGGCTCTTATACTTCTGGTGGGACTAGAACTCCCCGTCTCCTGGTGATTGGCTCAGTCACCCAGCTGGCTCTTATACCTCTGGTGGGACTAGAACTCCCCGTCTCCTGGTGATTGGCTCAGTCACCCAGCTGGCTCTTGTGACTAAGGCAGGCCTAGAACTCATCGTCTCCTGGTTTCTAGTCTGGTGCTTTCAGGACTAGCTCAAACTGGATTACCTCCCCGGGATTCCTGTTCAGATCCTTTCATTCCTCCCCCTTCTGAGACGGCTCATGCAAGAGAAGGCAGACCCCCTCCCCGCTCTTCCTTCTGACCCAGAGGGAAACCCAGCCCAGGGCCCAACCCAAAGGGGTGTTTGGGGCAGCGGCTGCAAGTTGCCCCGGGATGACTCGAGCCCAAGGCCTCAAGCGAAGCCAGGGAAGCCTAGGACCGCCTCCCGGCCCCCCACCAAGGCAGGCCGCAGCTCCCCGACTCTCTCCTACCCGGATGGGAGGGACTTTGGGCTCCTCTTTGGTGGGCTGTGGCTTTTCTGGGTGAACACTTTCAATTGTGTTACGAAAGGACTGACGGTCCTCGAGCCGCGGCTTCTTTTCGGGGAAAGAGGGGGAGGCGTTCTGCTCGAAGCATTTCCTCTTCTGCTGCTCCTGTGGCCCCAGAGGCAGGCTGGGAATCCGGTCCGGGGCTGCTGCAACCGCCACAGCCGCCACCTCATCCACCTTGCTCAGGACCCTGGTCACCTCTGGGGACCTCTCGGCCGGCGGGGAGGCCTGGCTGCCTTGGCACTCCTTCGTGGAGGGCTTGGCCTCTCTCTCCTCGACCGGAGCAGCCTCCGCAGAGGACGGCGGCGAAGCCTCTTGGGCAGGGGCGGAAGGCTCCGCTTCGCGCAATTTATGCCGGCTCCGGCGGCTCCGGCAGCGGAGCGAGCGCCTCTTCAAGTGCCCGTCGGGCTGGTGGGTTGTGGGAGTGCACGGCGCCCTGGCGGGGCCTTCTGTGGTGGCGGCTACGGTCCTGCTGTCCGCTTCGCTTGACGCCGAGTTCGGCTCTCCCGTGATCAGGCCCAGCCTGCAAGGGGGTAGAACAGAGTCAGGTGATCCCACTAGACAGGGGTGTGTGTGTGTGTGTGTGTGTGTGTGTGTGTGTGTGTGTGTGTGTCCCCTAACCTGGCCACTTTAAGACTAACTCCCACAATTCCCCACCAGCGGCCTGCACCCCATCTTCCGTGTGGATTCACCACAGGCACACTGCCGGGGTCCCTGAGCCACTCGCTACTAAGAGAGGCCGTCCGCTTGACTTGCCCTTGGCTTCAGCCAAGGCTGCCCAACCGTGGCAGCTTTCAGACTTGTGGACTTCAACTCCCAGAATTCCCCAGCCGGCCATACTGGGAGTTGAAGTTTAGATTAGATTAAAGGTAAAAGGTAAAGGTTCCCCCGCACATGCGTGCTATTCGTTTCTGACTCTAGGGGCTGGTGCTCATCTCCATTTCAAAGCCAAAGAGCCAGCGCTTGTCCGAGGACGTCTCCGTGGTCACGTGGCCGGCATGACTAGACGCCAAAGGTGCACGGAACGCTGTTACCTTCCCACCGGAGTGGACCCTATTTTTCTACTTGCATTTCTTACGTGCTTTCGAACTGCTAGGTTGGCAGAAGCTGGGATGAGTAACAGGCGCTCACTCTGTTATGCGGCACTCGGGATTCGACCCGCCAAACTGCCGACCTTCTGATCGACAAGCTCAGCATCCTAACCCAGATTAGATTACCTTTATTGTCATTTTGAAGTCCCTTGAGGTTCACAAGTCTTAAAAGTAGCCACGTTTGGAGACCCCCTGTGCTCGAGGGGCTTCTGGCCAGGGACCCCCATTAAGCTTTCCTAAGAAATGCCGTAGAGGCCCACTGGGCCTTCCTTTCAAGGCGCTCTCAACTGAGCACAACCCCTCATGGTGACAAGCAGGGAAGGCGTCAAGGACACCATTGTGGGTGTTGGGCAGGAGAAACCTGCGGGGCCTTGGTCCTGGCAACAGCCGCGGGGAAGCAGGGCCAGCTCCCCACAAAGAACCTGCCGATTATTTATTCAATTTCTAAGCTGCCCACCAGTCTTTCCAAACCGGACACTTACTTCTGCCCGTAGTAGTCCTCAAAAAACCGCTCTTTCCAGACTTCCGTCTTCTTTTCCTTCTCCATTTCCTGCCTGATGCGGACTTGCATCTCGTGAGTAAACTCCCCTGGAAGGGGTAAAAGAAAGAAAGAAAGAAAAAAAAAGAATTCGTTTATTTGGCTTCATGGAAACCCAGAAAAGAAGCACACAGAGAAGAGTAACCAGGATAATAATAATAATAATTAATAATAATAATAATAATAATAATAATAATAATAATAATAATAATGTTGGAAGGGACCTTGGAGGTCATCTAGTCCAACCCACTGCGCAGGCAGGAAACCCAGTGACGGTGAACCTTTTAGAGACCGAGCGCCCAAACCGCAACCCAAAACCCACTTATGTATTGTCGAGTGCCGGGTGGGCGTGGCCCGTTGGGTGGGTGTGGCCCATTGGGTGGGTGTGGCCCGTTGGGTGGGCGCGGCTTGTGGTGGTAACAGCAGACTGGCTGGGACTAAAAAGTTCAATCATTCAATTCCAACTTTGCCAGACCTTTTTTTTTCCTGTGAGAAGTTGAAATTGATTGATTGAACTTTTTTTTTTTGCACACGGTGCCGGTGGCCTAAAGCGAAAAGGTTATATAAAACCCAGCTGAAGGCCCAGGACTGGAGCGATGGCGCGCGTGCCTAGAGAGAGGACTCTGCGTGCCACCTGTGGCACGCGTGCCATAGGTTCGCCACCACGGCCCTGGACCATTTCAGACAAATAGCTGTCCAGTCTCTTCTTAAAAACCTCCAGTGTTGGAGCATTCACCGCTTCTGGAGGCAGGTGGTTCCACTGGTTAATTGTTCTCACCGTCAGGAAGTTTCTCCTTAGTTCCAGGTTGCTTCTCTCCTTGGTTAGTTTCCATCCATTGTTGCTTCTTGTCCTGCCTTCTGGTACTTTGGAGAATAGCTTGACCCCCTCTTCTTTGGGGCAGCCCCTGAGATACTGGAAGGCTGCTATCCTGTCCACCCCTCGTCCTTCTCTTCATTAAACTAGACAGACCCGATTCCAGCAACCGTTCCTTGTATGTTTTAGCCTCCAGTCTCCCAATCATCTTTATTGCTCTTCTCTGTACTCTTTCCAGAGTCTCACCTGAATGATGAATGGCTTGGAGGCTAAGACACATGAAGAAGGGTTGTGTGAATCCGGTATGGCCAGTCTAAAGAAAAGAAGGACTGGTGGGGTGGGGACAGGATAGCAGCCTTCCAATATCTCAGGGGCTGCCAAAGGGGGGTGTCCTGTTCCGAGTGTTTGAGCCAGAACCAAACGCGGAGAGCCAACGAGAGGTTCACGTGTTCACACACACGCGAACAGCTAGCACGTCTGCACCAGGTTCTTTCTGCTGACCTCTGAAGCCTCAGCAGACTGAGAGGTACAGGTAGTCCTTGACTTATGACCCCGAGGTTTCAGTTGCTAAGCAAGTTTAAGTTCAGAGTTGCAACCCGTTTCACGGCCTCTTTTTGCCACATTTGGTAAACGAATCATTGCAGTCGTTAAGTGAATCGTGAGGCTGTTAAGAGAATCTGGCTCCCCCTCCCCCCCCATTGAGCTTGCTCGTCAGAGGCCCGCTGGGAAGGTTATAAATGTTGACCACGTGACCCTGGTGCAACTGTCGTAAGTACAAGCCAGTCGCCAAGCTTCTGAATTCTGATCACGTGACCATGGGGATGCTGCAATGGTCCATGCTGGGCCGGGAATTCTGGGAGTTGAAGTCCACAAGCTGCAACCAAGGATAGGCTTGCCCACCCCCCTCCTCATCCCAGAAGCAGACCTACCGTCTGCCAGCCTCTCCCGCCAGCTCTGGGCAGCATGAGCAAAAAACTCGTTGTTGAGAGCGCTTCCACTCAGACGCAGCAGCCCGTCTGTCCCAGCCTAGAAGGAAGCAAAGCCAACGTCAGCACAGCACCCAAACCGGCACCAACTCCATTCCAAAGATTGGGGGGGGGAAGAGAGAGAGAGAGAAAGACACAGACACAAACAGAAAAACAGAGAAACAGAGGGAGAAAGAAAGGAGACACAGAGACAGAGAGAGAAGGAAGAGAGAGGGGGGAGAGAAAGAGAGGAAGAGAAAGGGAGCGAGAGAAACAGACAGACAGAGAAGAGAGGGGGAGAGACAGAGAGGAAGAAAGGGAAAGAGAAAAACAGAGACACAGAAAGATGCAGAGAGAGAGGGAGAAGAGGGGAGAGAGAGGAAGAGAGAGAAAGAGACTGAAAAAGACAAAAGGGAGAAAGGGAGGGAAAGAAAAAGAGAGACAGAGACACAGAAAGAGAGAGGGGGGGAGAGAACAGAGGGGAGAGAGACACACAGAAAAAAACAGAGAAGAGAGAAAGAGAAAGAGAGGGAAAGAGACACAGAAAGAGAGACATACAGAGAGGGGGGGAGAGGGAGAACAGAGGGGAGAAAGAGAGAGACAGACGACAAAAGGGAGAAAAAGAGAGAGACACAGAAAGAGAGAGGAGGGGAGAGAGAGGAAGAGAGAGAGAAAGAGAAAGAGAGAGAGAGAAAGAGAAAGGGAGGGAAAGAGAAAGAGACAGAGAGAGAGAGAGAGAGAAGAGAAGGAGAGAGGGAGAGAGAGAAGAGAAGGAGAGAGAGAGAGAGGGACGGAGAGAGAGAGGGAGGAGAGAGAGGGAGAAAGAGAAAGGGAGGGAAAGAGAAATAGACACACAGAGTGAGAGAGAGAGAGAGAGAGAGAGAGAGAGAAGGAGAGAGAGGAGAGAGAGAGAAAGAGAAAGGGAGGGAAAGAGAAAGAGACAGAGAGAGAGAGAGAGAGAAGAGAAGGAGAGAGGGAGAGAGAGAAGAGAAGGAGAGAGAGAGAGAGGGACGGAGAGAGAGAGGGAGAGAGGGAGGAGAGAGAGGGAGAAAGAGAAAGGGAGGGAAAGAGAAATAGACACACAGAGTGAGAGAGAGAGAGAGAGAGAGAGAGAAGGAGAGAGAGGAGAGAGAGAGAAAGAGAAAGGGAGGGAAAGAGAAAGAGACAGAGAGAGAGAAGAGAAGGAGAGAGGGAGAGAGAGAAGAGAAGGAGAGAGAGAGAGAGGGACGGAGAGAGAGAGGGAGAGAGGGAGGAGAGAGAGGGAGAAAGAGAAAGGGAGGGAAAGAGAAATAGACACACAGAGTGAGAGAGAGAGAGAGAGAGAGAGAGAGAAGGAGAGAGAGGAGAGAGAGAGAGAGAGAAAGGGAGGGAAAGAGAAAGAGACACACACACACACAGAGAGACAGAGAGAGAGAGAGAAGAGAAGGAGAGAGAGAGGAGAGAGAGAGAAAGGGAGGGAAAGAGAAAGAGGGAAAGAGAAAGACACACACACACAGACACACACAGACACACACACACACACACACAGAGAGAGAGAGAGAGAGAGAGAGAGAGAGAGAGAGAGAGAGAGAGAGAGAGACCGACCCCCTACCTGTCTGTCCACCTCGGGGAGGAGGAGGAGGAGCTGCTGCTGGAAGTGCAGCGGGAGAGCATTGAAGGTCCTGGAATTGATCAGCGCCCGCAGGTTCGTGTTCACCAGGATGGAGCCCGGCGTCTCGAAGTCGACGTCGTCCCCCCGGTTCCTCTTCATTTGTCCTGCAGTTTCCAGAGAGCAAGAGAAAACCAGGAATATTTACACGGCCCGTCTCTCGGGGGAGGCCTGCGTGCGCCGGCAAGCCTCCTCAGCGCAGGAAGACGGCCCCCGCTTGAAGTTGCCGAAAAGCTGCTTCGCCAACTCTTGGAGTGTGTGTGTGTGTGTGTGTGTGTGTGTGTGTGAAACGATGCAGGCAACCGGATCCCGCGGGGGAAGAGTTCAACTGGCTCCGGGTAGAACTCGGCTTAGGACCACAGCGGAGCCCAACATTTCCGTCGCTGAGCGAGACCGTTGCAAAGCGAAGTGGGCCCCCAATTCTACCACTTTTCTCGCCACGGCCGCGAAGCGAATCCCTGCAGCTAAGGTAGTCGAACGGTCGTTCAGCGAATCTGGCCTCCCTGTTGACTTTGACGGTGGCAAAAGGGGATCACCTGACCCCCTGTAACCGTCCTGGGTAGGCGCCAGTTGCCGAGCCTCTGAATTTTGATCACATGACCACGGGGAGGCTGCAACGGTCACAAGGGCGAGGAATAGTCGTAAATAACCTTTTTTTTTGTTTTAAAAAAAAGTGCTGCTCTAACTTCAAACGGTCACTAAATGAGGTCCCTTCCAGCCCTTTGATTTGTGTGGTCTCCTATTTTCCCCACAACAACCCCATGAGGTGGGCTGGGCTGAGAAAGAGGGATGGACTAAGACAGAGGTAGGCAACCTCGGCTCTTTTATGACTGGTGGACTTCAACTCCCAGAATTCCTGAGCCAGCCATGCTGAGGAGAAAGGGAGAGGTTTCCAAGCTGAGCCATGCTGGCTCAGGAATTCTGGGAGTTGAAGTCCGCGAGTCATGAGGGGGCCATGGTTCCCTCATGCTGGCTCAGGAATTCTGGGAGTTATTTTTTTTTTAAAAAAAATCCATTTATATCCCGCCCTTCTCCGAAGACTCAGGGCGGCTTACAAGCTTAGCAGTAAGTTGAAGTCCACAAGTCATGAAGGGGCCATAGTTCCCCCATGCTGGCTCCAGAATTCTGGGAGTTGTAAGTCCACGAGTCATGAAGGGGCTAAAGTTTCCTCCATGCTGGCTCTGGAATTCTGGGAGTTGAAGTCCACAAGTCATGAGGGGGCCATAGTTCCCCCATGCCGGCTTAGGAATTCTGGGAGTTGAAGTCCACGAGTCATAAAAGAGCCATGGTTGCCTACTCCTGGACTAAGATAAGAACTCACCTATGTGCATCTTACTCCCTTCCTCTCCATCCTGGTCAATTTTAAGTTAATCTGATGCTATTATTTATTGTTTTTATTCCGTTTTTTACTGACTGTAAGCCATCTATGCGTGGGGTGGCGTATAAAATAATAAAAATAAAGCAAATTAATAGAACAGATATTGCCACCAGGTGATCCTCTTATGTCTCTCCCCCACTGTGGGGAAACCTGGCACCCCCTTGGAAAACTATGCAGGGATGCAAGACCACCAGGGATTACCAGGGTGGGAGGCGAAAATGGGGAATAAACAATCTTGGAAGATGTCAAAAGGAAAACTATTTCATATCGCTGCCAAGAGAGAGAGAAAAAAGCCTTTTCTTTTATGCCTCTGCCCTGCGTGTGTGACCTCACCTAGCAGGAGGCTTTACTTCGAGGCACCGTGGAAAAATAAACCCAGGCCGGTCCCTGACGGTCTTTTAAGAGGATTTTAATCGTTTATTTATTCCAGCCTACATTCGGCTAAGTTGACTGGATGGAGCTTTTAATCTCTCTTGCTACTTGTTATAATCATGTGCTGAGCACGGTTTATTTTATCCTTTGCCACGATGGGGTTATCCCTTGTCAAATTATTTACCCTTTTCTTGCTAGGTTCCAAACTTGCTTTGAACTAAGCAAAGCGATCTGTTTTCCTGTTCTTTCAAGAGAGAAAGAAAAGAAAAAAAAAAGAGTGGGAGGGAGAGAGATATGGAGATTTGGGGGATCCTTGGAACTCTCTTGAGCTTGGTGGTTATCTTGCAGGCGTTTCATGACCTGAACTAGGTAACATCATATGGATGTTGAGAGTCTCAGCATGATTTTTATATCGTGGCTACCAAAAGGGGATAATAATAATAATAATCATAATGATAATAATAATAATTTTATTTACATACCGCCCTTCTCCCAAAGGACTCAGGGCGGTGAATGATGATGATGATGATAATAATAAATAATAATAATAATAATAATAATAATAATAATAATAATAATAATAATAATAATAATAAATAAGTTGGAAGGGACCTTGGAGGTCATCTAGTCCAACCCCCTGCTCAGGCAGGAAATCCTATACCATTTCAGACAAATGGCTGTCCAGGCTCTTCTTAAAAATTTCCAGTGTTGGAGCATTCACAGCTTCTGGAGGCAGGTAGTTCCACCGGTTAATTGTTCTAACTGTCAGGAAGTTTCTCCTTAGTTCCAGGTTGCTTCTCTCCTTGATGAGTTTCCATCCGTTGCTTCTTGTCCTGCTTTCAGGTGCTTTGGAGAATAGCTTGACTCCCTCTTCTTTGGGGCAGCCCCTGAGATATTGGAACACTGCTATTATGTCACCCCTCACCCTTCTCTTCGTTAAACTACACATACCCAATTCCAGCAACCGTTCCCGATATGTTTTAGCCTGCAGTCCCCCAATCATCTTTGTTGCTCTTCTCTGTACCCTTTCTAGAGTCTCGACATCTTTTTTACATCGTGGTGACCAAAACTGGATGCAGTATTCCGGGGGGGGGGGTTCCTACCAAGGCCTTATAGTGTTAATACCACTTTACAAAGCCTTGGTGAGGCCACGCTTAGAATCCTGCATCCCGTTTTGGTCTCCATGATACAAAATAGATGCTGAGACTCTGGGAAGAGGGCAGAGAAGAGCAACAAAGATGATCAGGGGACTGGAGGCTGAAACATACAAAGAACGGTTGCGGAAACTGGGTTATGTCTAGTCTAATAAAGAGAAGGACTAGGGGTGACATGATAGCAGTCTTCCAATATTTAAGGGGCTGCCCCAATGAAGAGGGGGTCACGCTCTTCTCCAAAGCACCTGAAGGCAGAGCAAGAAGAAAACGAAATTGGAAATTAAGCCAAGAGAGAAGCAACCTAGAGTATAAGGAGGAACTTCCTGACAGTGAGAACGATTAACCAGTGGGACAACCTGCCTCCAGAAGCTGTGGATGCTCCAACACTGGAAGTTTTTAAGAAGAGCCTGGACAGCCATTTGTTTGAAAGGGCATAGAGTTTCCTCCCTGAGCAGCGGGTGGGACTAGATGACCTCCAAGGTCCCTGCCAACTCTTTTATTCAAAAACTGGCCATTACTTCCAGCTGTCCGCAAAACCAGCCCCAGAGTGAACCATGGATTCATTTAATAACTGCCGGGTTTAGTTTTAAGACCAGCTGCCTTCACTCAAAAAATTTTTGCAAACCTGGGCCGCTCGCATGATTTCCATCTGTCACAACTTACAAAATGGCAAGGTGCAGGCTCCTTCACTGTCCTAGGAAAAAGCTTCACAAAGCTTTCCAGTGCTGACACCTGCGATTGATTCTAGTGCACAAAGAAGGCATGACACCGCACACGGGTTTGCGCGTTGTCACTTTAGCTAAAGTCCCTTCGTCTGTTAATGGGTCAGGCTGAGATCACGCGGCCGGTCTCCGTGTTGCAGCCTTACGGATCGTTCTAAAGGATTTGCAAACTTCGTTCTCACCAGAGCGGATGAGAGAAAGCAATTAACCTCTTGCATCTATTAGCAAGACAGAAATTCAACACAGCCTCTTTTTAACCATCACAACCAGCCCACCTTATATTGAGGACCAGTATATTGCATGGTTGAGGAGAAGGAGGGCTGAGAAAATTATCTAGGGACCCGCTCACATCCTGGACACAAAGTGTTTCAACTCCTCCCCTCTGGACGCCACTTTAGGTCACTGTGCATGCCAAAGCAAGCAGGCACAACCTCCCCCCCCGCCCCCCATGCCCCCACTCTGCTGAACACCTAATTCCCACAGCAGTACTGTGGCCTTTCTCCTCTTTCCTATTATCTCCTCCTATCGGCTTCTTATGATTTATCACTTCTTGTTTGTAAGTTATGATCAGTGATTGTAACTGTGATTATGACACTTGCTGTTTATATGTACACTGAGAACTTCTGCACGGGAGACAAATTCCTTGTGTGTCCATCACACTTGGCCAATAAAGAATTCTATTCTGTTTCGTTCTGTCCTGTCCTATTTCCTATCGTATCCTATCCTATCCTATCCTATATTCTATTCTATCCTATCCTATCCTATCCTCTATTCCAGACATGTCAAACACAAGGCCTGGGGGCCAGATCCGGCCCACGAAGTGGTTTCATGTGGCCACGCGAAGCCATCCTGGAAACAGTGAGGGAACGGCCCCCTCTGCCTTGGCCCTGGCCCAGAGACCCTCCTCCTGCCAGAGACCCCCAGATCTGTCCCACTCCTGCCCAGGCCCCCATAGGCACCCTTGATGCCAACGATGTAGAGCTGGCCACGCCCACCCAGTAGGCCATACGCACTCTAGCCACGCCCACCCAGTAGGCCACGCCCACCCTGGCCACACCCACCCGGCCCCCTGAGGGCAACCGCAATGAAATTGAGTTTGACACCCCTGCTCTATTCTATTCTATTCATTCTATATTCTATTCTGTTCTAATTCTTCTCTTCTTCTCTAGTTCTATTCTATTCTATTCTATTCTTATTCCATATTTCTATTCTATTCTATTCTATTCTACTCTAGTTCTATTCTATTCTATCTCATAATTCTATTCTAGTCTATTCTATTATTTCTATTCTATTCTACTCTAGTTCTATTCTATTCCATTCCATTCTCTATTCTATTCTATTCTGCTCTTATTCCATTCTGCTCTATTTTTATTCTATTCTTTTCTATTCTATTCCATTCCATTTCATTATTCTCTATTCTATTCTGCTCTAATTTCATTCTATTCTATTCTATTCTATTCATACATAGATGTAATATTGCATCTTAGTTAGACCGTCCGATGAAGCAAGCATATCTATAGTGTAATAAATCTAGGCATTACAGGAAGTTCTTCACTTACCACCGTCCGTTTAATGAATCTTCAAAGTTACAAAGGCAGTGAAAAAGGCGACATAAACATTTTTAACACCTACGACCGTCGCAGGATCCCCCCACGATTATGTGATCAAAATCCACCCACTTGGCCACTGACTCACATTTATGACTTGCAACCTTCTTTTTACGCAAAGTCAAGGAGGAAGGCAGATGGATCGAACAACCGTTATTACCAAGGTGGCGAGCAAAGTCACAAAACGGAGCAAAGCCCACTTAAAATCGTCTCGCTTAGCAACAGAAATTTGGGGCTCGATTTGTGGTTGTAAGTCAAGGATTACTTGTCATCTCCAAAACGAGGGCTCAATGAGCCTGAGGTTGTCTAGTATACAGGGGGTCTCCCAACTTAGCCAATTTAAGAGTTGTGGACTTCAACTCCCAGAATTCCTCAGCCTGGGGCCAGCTGGGGAATTCTGGGAGTTGGAAGTCCACAAGCCTTAAAAGCTCCCAAGGTTGGAGACCCTCGGCTCACTAACACAAAAATCCACCGGGGCTTCCCGAACAACTACACCATAGCCTCACCATTGTGAGAAAATATCAATGGCAAATCTAACACTCTGAGAACAAAATGTAGGCCAGGGCTTTTCAACCTTTTCACCCATTCTACCACTTTTAGGATACGGCGACATCCGAGTACCACCAGTTGCCTAGCAAGGTGTCAAAAACTTGATGACAAAAAAAAAAAAGGAAAAAAGTGATGAAGTACAGGTAGTCCTCGACTTACAACAGTTCGCTTAGTCACTGTTCAAAGTTACAATGGCCCTGAAAAAAGTGCCCTCCAAGCCACAGCCGAGCAAGACGCCTGCCTGCCCACCCAGTGGCGCTCTTCCTCCTGTCCGAGGTTTTCATGGTTGTGAGCATTCTTTTTTTTTTTTAATTGAAAAGTTTTAACATACATTTTGTCTTTAACAATCCCCCCTCCCCCTCCCCTACCCCTCCCTCCCTACCCTTCCCCCCCTCCCCTCCCCCCCCCCCCCCGACTTCCCAGAGCTAAGTACAAGGTAAGCAGGCATATACATAGAATGAAGGCTACTGCTAAGCTTGTAAGCCGCCCTGAGTCTTCGGAGAAGGGCGGGATATAAATGGAATTAAAATAAATAAATAAAATAAATAATAAACAAAACAAAAAAACAATCATAAACATCCATATGCTAACAACCATAAACTCTAAAATCTATCACTCTCTAGCTCATATAGGATAACTACAAGCACTATTAATATTAAATATTAAAAAAAAAGGAGAAAAGAAAGGAAGACTTATTCAAATGCTACATGAAACTTTTTAGTCCCATATTTGTTCTGGATATACTCAATCCATTTTCTCCACTCCATAATGTAACGTTCTTGCGAGTGATCTTTCAAATAAGCCGAAATCTTTGCCATCTCTGCCAGGTCAGAAACCTTTAAAGTCCATTCTTCTATAGTCGGCAGTTCCGCCTTCTTCCAATATTGTCCGCAACTTTTTTTTGTTGGGTATAACTACAGATGCTACGGTTGTGGACACTAAGCTGATGTTAAATTTAATTACGGCAGCAAGACTCTTAGTAGGTCAATATTGGAAGAAGGAGGAACTGCCGACTATAGAAGAATGGACTTTAAAGGTTGTTGTGAGCATTCTTGTTGAGGATTGGCAGCGGGGGTGGGGTGGGGTGTTTGGTTTTTATTCCCCCCCCCCTCTGCTGGGTGGTTGCAACAGGTTTTGGTCACTTCACATGACCCTGGGACCGTCATAAATATGAATCAGTTGCCAAGCATCTGACTGTAAATCACAAGACCCTGCAGATGCTGCAACATTCCAGCCGATCGGCGCTTCTTCTGGACTCAGCAGAAGCGCCAGGATCAGTGCTGAGCTCCAGCTGGATCCTGGCGCTAATCCTGGCGCTTCCGCTGAGCCCTGACAGCCCTGCAGCTCCAGCCGTCTGTCGCTCAGGCTTGTGCGGTGCTGCCACCGGTTCAGCTCCTTCCCCTCCCCCGCTACTTTTCTTGGATGGTCGCGTACCACCTGCCACCTGCCAATGTACCACAGGTGGTACCCGTACCACTGGTTGAAAAGCCCTGATCTAGGGGACATCCATTGGTACGCACACACGCACACACACACACACACACACACACACCCCATCTTAAAGTCAGCCGGATCCCAAAGGGCTAAAGTTCCCCCTGTTGAGAGAAGGCCTTGGGTTCTACCTACCACTCGAGGGCTTGCGGACTCCCCGGAGCAGGTGGGGGGCTTCCCTCGCCATCTCTGTCCGGTTGCAGAGTGTGCTGGGCAAAACCGAGGAGGAGCTGCTGCTGCTCTCGTCACCAACCGGCTTCCCCGCCAACCCTGGAATAGAGCCCCCGGTGAGCCCAGGCGTCCGCGGCTGCCGGCGACCTTCCTCCCCACCAGCCCAGGTTCACCCAGTGGAAGGGTCACGGCAGAAGAGACCCTAGCGGAAGGTCGGCGGCCCTGACTCTGCCCACCGTTATCTGTTTACTGACGGGAGGGCAGGAGAACGCCCAGGGGCAAGACGGGTAGTCCTCAACTTGCGAGGGTGACTGAGCCTGGAAGGAACGGCTGTTCCATTGGGCCACTTTCTCAAGCCGGGGACAACGTGGCTGCCTTAAAAGGAATTGGATTAAAAGGAGTAGCCAAAATGGATGGATGGATGGATGGATATATACATAGATAGATCTATGGATAGATGATACATATAGATTAGATGATAGAGAGATACAGACAGATGATAGATATGGATGGATGGATGGATATAGAGAGGACAGATAGACAGAGATAGAGAGATGGATGGACAGATAGATAAGAGAGGATAGACAGACATAAAGATAGATGGATGGACAGACAAGACAAGAGAAAACAGACAGAGATAAAGATAGATGGATGGATGGACAGATAGATAGGGGATGGACAGATGATAGATCTATATATAGATGATACATATAGAGATGATAGACAAGATAGACAGACAGACATAGATATGGATGGATGGATAGACAGATATAGAGGATAGATAGACATGGGCAGATAGAGATAAAGATGGATGGATAGACAGAGAGGATAGACAAACACAGAGATATAAAGATGGATGGATAGATGGATAAGATGGATGGACAGATGATAGATCTATATATAGATGATACATATAAATTAGAGATGATAGGCAGATAGACAGACAGACAGACATAAAGACAGATGGATAGCTAGCTAGACAGGTAAGACGACAGGCATAGATAGATGGGCCAGAATTTATGCCTTCCAGGACAGTGTTTTTAACTTTAGGAACGTTACGATGGGTAGACTTCGACTCCCAGAATTCCCCAGCCATCTTAACCTTCCCAAGCTTGAATGACCCTTGCTTTCAGCGAAGACCAAGTCAGCAACGAGGACTGCTTCTGAGTGACTTGAGGCTGGGGTTGGAGAGGCCACATGGGTGTGGTAGTCCCGGGGGAAAGAAGAGCTTCCACTTACCGGAAGAGGGTTCCATGTGAGCCCCATTGACTTTCAGGGGTGTCAGGACCACACGGGGAAGCATCATGCCTGCCTTTTTCTTCTGCTTGCTCACCTGTTTCAAAGGAAATGGAGAGAGCTTGGCCGGGGGAAGACGGAGGAAGCCCAGAGATCGAGTCTCTTGCTTTCTCCGCAGGCAGGATCAAAGGGCCTGGCACCCTCCATTTCGGGACAGCGAGACCTAGTGGTCAGAACCTCAGAACTGAAACAAAGGCAGCTTTTCCAAAAGACCTTCGTGGGTTGCCAATGGAGCAGGCAGGTGGTGCTTCTCCACACAGCCTCCAGACAGGTAGCCCTGGACTTACGGCCACAGTAAGTGGTCTGTTGCTCGAGCCGGGGGCTGGACTAGATGACCTCCAAGGTCCCTTTCAGCTCTATTTCTATTTCTAGTCTAGTCTAATTTTCTAGTTATTCAATTAAAGTGAGAAATTTGTTAAGTACACTTTACGACCTTTCTTGCCTCAGCTGTTAAGGGAATCGTGGCAGCTGATAAAATTAGTAACCTGGTTGTTAAGTGAAATCTGGCCTCCCCTTGGATTTTGCTCGGCGGAAGATAATAATAATAATAATTTAATAATAATAATTTAATTTGTATACCGCCCTTCTCCCGAAGGACTCAGGGCGGTGAACAGGGCAATACATAATAAAAAACAGGATACAAAAATTAAAAAGTGATTAAAAGATCTCGTGACCCAGGGGACACGGCGACCGTCATAAATACGAGTCAGTTGCCAAGCGCCTGAATGTCGATCGCCTGACCACGGGGGAACGCTGCAAAGGTCCGAACTGTGAAAAGCGGTTCTAGGCCACTTTTTTTAGCGCCGCTGTAACTACGGTCGGTCACTAAATGAAGTGTCGTAGGTCGAGGAGCACGATCTCAAATGGGAACCTTACAGTGCCTCCCAGTGCTGGGCCTCCTCTCCTGCCCTGGATACAGCAGTCTCGGGTCCCCTGTGATGTTCAAGAAGAGGGTTCTTCAAACTTGGCCCTTTTGTGACTTGTGGACTTCAACTCCCAGAATTCCTCAGCCAGCATGCCTGGCTGAGGAATTCTGGGAGTTGAGGTCCACAAGTCATAAAAGGGCCGTTTGTTCTAGAAAGTTCAGGAAGCCCTGAACAGGTTACAGGTAGTTCCCGACCTCATTTAGTGACGGTTGCAGTCTCCCATGGTGTGTGTGTGTGTGTGTGATGCCATCTTCTTTTGTGTGACCTTCTGACTATCAGTCAACGGGGCAGCCGGGAGATTCGTGCAACAACTCTGCTACTATCTGCAGCAATTCACTAACTGGAGAGCCGTTTGTCTGGAATGGTATGCAGACATGTCAAACTCGTGACGTCACGTGACATCGCACGTATCGGAGCTTTTTCGCCATTGCCAGCAATGGGGTGGGTGTGGCTTCCCGATGACACATCCGGCCTGTGGGCCGGCAGTTTGACACCCCCAGTATAGGGTTTCCTGCCTGAGTAGGGGGTTGGACCAGATGACCTCCAAGGCCCCTTTCAACTTTGTTGTTGTTATTATTATTATTATTAAACAATTGTGGCAAGGAAGGTGATGAGATGGGGCAAAAGTCGCTTAACGCCTGTCTTGTTTAGCAACGGAAAATGTGGGGCTCCGTTGTGCTCGTAAGTCGAGGACTGCCTATACTTCTGATCACCAGCAAAAACATTCGTTTTATTTTATTTTATTCATTTTTTTAAATTCGTAACATTTAAGAGCCACCCGTTTGGCTTCCCAGGGGCACTCTGGGCGGTGCACGATAAAATATTAAAAGCGTACGAACAATAAGGAATGTGTAGGAGAGGCAAGGACCGAGAGAATTAACTAGGTCAGCGTGACTTCACGGCACGCTGTTACCTTCCCACCAATGTGGTACCTGTTGATCTACTCGCCTTTGCTTGCCTTCGAACTGCCAGGCTGGCAGGAGCTGGGGCGAGGACAGCAGCTTACCTGTCACGTGGCACGAGGGCCTCAAACCTGGCTTGCTGGCTTTCCAGCTGACAAGCCCAGTGCCCTAACCGCTGCGCAACTGTGCCACCCAGAGTAAGAGATGGGGAGAAAGGATTTCTTGTCTTGAGGCCGTCAGGTAGGACCACCGTCTGTGAATGCTCTTTGCCCTTAACTTCCGGCACCGTGCAAAGGATTCGAGCAGGGCTCTCCAAACGTGGCAACGTTAAGACCTGTGGACTTCAACTCCCAGAATTCTCCATCCCCATCTCAGACCCCTGGGTTGGTAAGCGGCCTCTGAAGACTCTCTCCCCCTTTAACATATATTCGGCTGCTTCCCTCCCCATTTCTATTCACACACGCTCACAGGAAAGAAACACGGAAATACAGGATAGAGCAGTGGTGATGAACCTGTGGTGGTGAACCAGAGGTGGCACTCAGAGCTCTCTGTTGGCACATGTGCCACTGCCACCAGCAGCAGGTCCATCAGGCCACCAGCACTGCCGGCTTGCAAGCTTGAGCAGAGGTGGTAGAGCAGAGGTCACCAACCATTATCGATTGATGGACTGGAAGAAAAGGGAGGGGGAAGCATTTGACATGCATGCATGCATGCATGGGGCTGTGAGCACGCACACGCTGCAAATGGGGTGGGTTTAGTGCCTGCGTGATACTCACTAGCCCTGCCCCGTTCTTCCATGGTGCAGCGTCTTGCATCTGCACCCCACAGTGCTGCGGCGGCCGTTTTTGGCCCTTGCAGCACAGTGGCCCATTTTTGTGCCCCCGGTTTTGCATGCCAGAGGCGGCACTCAGAGGTGCCTCCCTGCCCCCTTGAAGGCACCACAATGCTGATGCAGCCCTGGCACTTTGCGATAAATAAGTGGGTTTTGGGTTGCAGTTTGGGCCCTCGGTCTCTAAAAGGTGCGCCATCACTGGGATAGAGGTTCTTGTAAAAAGCACCCCAGCTCTCCTGCAGAAAGATCATCCAGGGGTGCTTTTGCTCCAGTTAATTCTATCCAGGTCAACAAAAGACACTTAGATGACTCATCCAGGCCTATCTTTGAGGAATTGTAATACAAATCTGGACAAGCTTTGGCCAACCTCCTCTCTAGCAACCAGAGGCATTCTCCAGGCCCGGCTCTGGGCAGCTGCGGTGCCAAATTCCAGATTCCAACTGGCCAACGAGATTGCCCACCAGGGCAACCTCCCTGCCCACGCCGATCTCCGAAAGGCCTCTGCCCCACAGGTCGAGACACAACTTTGCGGCACAAGGGGACTCTGCAGCTGCCGCTTGTTTTCCCCAATTCGCGAGGCTCTGTTGAAATCTTCCCACATCTAATTTCCTTTAAAATGGGCCACACGCAGCAGTTTTATCAACACAGAGGAAGCTCTCCAGCGAACCCTCGGCGGGTGTTAAGTAGAAGCAAAGGAGGAATAAAGGCGACTTCCTCTTTTGTGAGACAGCTCCGGGGCTGTGCTCACCTGCCACCTGTGGGCTCCACTCCGGCCTTCCTACCTGTGATGCTGTTCGAGTGCTCTCTCGGAGGGAGAGCGTGCTCTTGCTTTGGGACTCCGTGGAACAGGAGGCGTTGGAAGAGGTTTCATCCAGAGACACTGGAAAGGAAGGATCAGATCAGTGGATCAGAAGCGGTGAATGCTTCAACGCTGGAAGTCTTTTAAGAGGAGACGGGACGGCCCTTTGTCTGAAAGAGGGTTTCCTGCTCGAGCAGGGGGTTGGACTAGATGACCTCCGAGATCCCTTCCAATTTCACGATTATTAAGAATGCAGCCAGATGGGCAGTTCTGGGGCACCCGGGGTGACCCACGTTATGCCACTGAGTTGCGAGGGCCACTGGAGGCCACTTTGCTTCCGGGTTCAGTTCAAGGGCTGCAGCTGCCAAAAAAGGCCAACACAGTGCTGGGCTGCATTAACAGAAGGACAGAATCAAGATCAGGTGAAGTGTTACTACCACTTTACAAGGCCTTGGTAAGGCCACACTTGGAATCCTGCATCCAGTTTTGGTCACCCCAATGTAAAAAAGATGCTGAGACTCTGGAAAGAAGATGATTAGAGGTCTGGAGGCTAAAACCAAGCCTTGGTGGAGCAGTGGGCTAATGCCTCCTTAAGTAACACCAGCTGCCTGCCATTAGTGCAGGTTCGAGTCCCACCAGGCTCAAGGTTGACTCAGCCTTCCATCCTTCTGAGGTAGGTAAAATGAGGACCCAGATTGTTGGGGGCAATTAAGCTGACTTTGTAATAATGCCGCTTGGGGTGTGTGTGAAAGCCTTAATAAGCAGGCATATACATAGAATGAAGGCTATTGCTAAGCACATTGGTTTGTGCTTTAGATTGTAAGCCGCCCTGAGTCTTCGGAGAAGGGCGGGATATAAATGGGATTTTTTTTTAAAAAAAAAAAACACAACCCACCATCCTAGAAAGTGGTAGCGGGGGAGGGGAAGGAGCTGAACCGGTGGCAGCACCGCACAAGCCTGAGCGACAGACGGCTGGAGCTGCAGGGCTGTCAGGGCTCAGCGGAAGCGCCAGGATCAGTGCCAGGATCCAGCTGGAGCTCAGCACTGATCCTGGCGCTTCTGCTGAGCCCAGAAGAAGCGCCGATCGGCTGGAATGTTGCAGCATCTCCAGAGTCTTGTGATTTACATTCAGATGCTTGGCAACTGATTCATTCAGTGACCAAAACCTGCTGCAACCACCCAGCAGAGGTGTGTGGGGGGGAATAAAAACCAAACACCCCCCACCCCACCTGCCGATCCTCAACAGAAATGCTCACAACAATGAAAACCTCGGACAGGAGGAAGAGCGCCGCCGGGCGGGCAGGCAGGTGTCTTGCTCAGTTGTGGCTTGGGGGGGCACTTTATTCAGTGCCATGGTAACTTCGAACAGTCACTAAGCGAACTGTTGTAAGTCGAGGACTACCTGTACTTCATCACTCCCCCCCCCTTTTTTTTTGGTCATCATGTTTTTGACACCTTGCTAGGTGGCTGGTGGTGCTCGGATGTCGCCGTATCCTAAAAGTGGTAGAATGGGTGAAAAGATTGAAAAGCCCTGTAGTAGGGAACTTCATCAGTGCTAGAAGGGAGTGGGGTTTTGCAGAGTGGAGGAAGACAAGGACTACGGCTTTCAAGCGCGACGGGGCGGTCTAGAAGTCTTGAGTGCTACTGCTATTTCTTGTCCTCACGTTTTTAATTACTCTAAGCCCCGCCTGGAGTTAGCTCCGAGAGAGACGGGCGGCATATAAGTTGAATAAATAAGCAATAAAATAAAATAGCATCCTCGTCCGTCGAGGAAGCAGCTGGAGCCAGCTCGGAGTACGTAGCACACTCACCGTCATTATCCCCGCTCACAGTGCTGGCAGCTTCATTGGAGCCACTGCTCTCTGCGTCATCCAACTCTTCTCCTTCAGGCCCGGCGAGGGTCCGAGACCACTGGGCAGCAGCTTTCTGGAAAAACCAATCAGAGCTTGAGAAAACGTGTCTTGGGAGCCAGTGGGGAGGATCCCGGGGATAGAGGTGAGCATCAGGGTCCTCCTTTCCCCACTGTCCAGCTACTGGGTAGCCGCTGCGTTCGCCTTGAGCCAGCTACAGTGGTTAGCCAATATAAATAAGCTATATACAGATAGACCATAGATAGTCAATGGGGAGGCCACCTTGGCTCTTTTGGAACTCGTGGACTTCAACTCCCAGAATTCCTGAGCCGGCCAGGCTGAGGGGAAAGGGAGAGGTTTCCAAGCTGAGCCAGGAATTCTGGGACTTTAAGTCCACCAGTCATGAAGGGGCCATAGTTCCCCCATGCTGGCTCAGGAATTCTGGGAGTTGAAGTCCACGAATCATGAAGGCACCATAGTTTCCCCCATGCTGGCTCAGGAATTCTGGGAGTTGAAGTCCACCAGTCATGAAGGGGCCATAGTTCCCCCAGGCTGGCTCAGGAATTCTGGGAGTTGAAGTCCACCAGTCATGAGGGGGGCCAAAGTTTCCCCCAGGCTGGCTCAGGAATTCTGGGAGTTGAAGGCCACGAGTCATGAAGGGGCCAAAGTTCCCCCATGCTAGCTCAGGAATTCTGGGACTTTTGAAGTCCACCAGTCATGAGGGGGCCATAGTTTCCCCAGGCTGGCTCAGGAATTCTGGGAGTTGAAGTCCACGAGTCATGAGGGGGGCCAAAGTTTCCCCCATGCTGGCTGAGGAATTCTGGGACTTTTGAAGTCCACCAGTCATGAGGGGGCCATAGTTTCTCCAGGCTGGCTCAGGAATTCTGGGAGTTGAAGTCCACCAGTCACAAAAGTGCCAAGGTTGCCTACCCCTGGGCTAACATGACGACGACGATGATATACAGGTAGTTCTCAACTTACAACCATCCATTTAGTGAATGTTCCAAGTTGCAATGGCACTGGAAAAAGTGACTTGCAATCATTTTTCACACTTACAACAGTTGCAACATCTCCATGGCCACACGACCAAAGTTCAAGCACTCAGCAACCGACTCATATTTATGACAGTCACAGCATCCCGGTGTGTGTGTGTGTGTGTGTGATGTGATCTCCTTTTGCGACCTTCTGACAAGCAAAGTCAATGGGGGGGCAAGCCAGATTCACTTAACAACCGTGTTCCTTCAGTGGCAAGAAAGGTTGCCAAAATGGGGCAAAACCCACAAGTCTCGCTTAGCGATGGGAATTTTGGGCTCAACTGTGGTCGTAAGTCGAGAACTACCTGTGTTGGTGCTCTCTGAGCTTGGCGGTTTGCTTGCAGACTTTTCGTTACCCAACGAGCAACTGAGCTGATGAGTGTGGAGTTGGCTTCCTGTTTATTTATACACGGTGGCTTGCTCTGCCAGTGTTGGTGTGTGTGGGTTTCCTCCTTGATAATTTCTTGATTAGGTTATTGTTTTCTGGTTGATTATTTGTCTGGTGTTAATAACTGCTTATCTGGGCGTTGGCTGCCCGAGGGGAGGGGGTTCTAGTCTTGCAGACCTTTCGTGACCCAACTGTTCTGCCCCAGCCTGCGTGAGTCCTTGTCAACTCACAAAGGACAAACAAACCCCTCTTCTTCCGACAAGTAGGCTGGAAACACAGGAAAAGCAACCCCTTTTAATATTATTTACAGACCTGCAAAATGTCCCAAAAGCAAACAGAACACGATTCAAACGGAGAATTGTTCACAGGCAAGGCAATCAGAACGTGATCCCGTGAAACTGGAGTCCTTTGCCAACGGCTGCCTTCAGCAACCAGCACCGCCCACACCTTCCCTCTTTATTATGCAGCCCCAAGGCGTGGCTTCTCAATGCTTTCTCCTCCGCCCTTGGAGTCACCCCATTGCCTCCCTCTGTCCTGCTCTTGTTGCCTGTTTGCAAGCGTCTGATGTCTTCCAGCTGTGAGTCCTCAGTCTGACTCAGCTTCCCAGCACAGCTGGGTCTCAGCCTGAACACGAGTGGAGGGGCCAGGCTTGTAAGTCCTGGAGCTCATCAGAGCCTTCCTCCGACTCTGATGGCTCTCCAGGCTCCTCCTCCTCCTCCTCCTCCTCTGATTCCCCAGACTCAGCTGCTGGGTCCACTGGCTGGCACGGAATCACAACACCAACTGGGGAACATCCTCCGTCTCGGCTTTTTGTTATCTTTTGGGAAGGGTGTGTAAATATGGATTACTTCTAGGTGTCTATTGATGGCTGCTTTATCTGAATGTCAAGCTTCCAAGAATTCCCTAGCATTTGTGGATTTGGCTTGGTCCAGGATGCTCACAGTTTCCAAGCTGGAACTCCGGTTGAATCTGTCCATGGGGTGTGAGGTTCAGGAGTTTTCATTCTTTCGTCTGCTAGTTGGATGTTCATGGATGCACTCTGCTGCTCGTCTGCCTGCCTGTCCTACATGGTGGTAGTTATAATCCTGTATGTTGTACGCACACGATCCAATCTGGGTTGGTCACAGTCTTCTGAGCTTTTGGACTGGTGCTGGGGCCCATCTTCACAGAACGTCTCTCTACCAGACTAAGTCTTTATACCAGGGGCTGGCTGAGGAATTCTGGGAGTTGAAGTCCACAAGTCTTAAAGTTCCCAAGTTTG
Source organism: Vipera ursinii (assembly GCF_947247035.1). NCBI lineage: Eukaryota > Metazoa > Chordata > Lepidosauria > Squamata > Viperidae > Vipera > Vipera ursinii. The sequence goes on from NC_139516.1 coordinate 2,051,619, forward strand.
AAGACCCCTGCCTTATGCTGTATGTGCAAGAACCGTAACAGCCACCGTGTCAGACAGAAGGCATGCAAGGAAGCTATCGTAAGTACAGCATGGTACAATATTCCTGTTTTAAGCTTGTATTTACCGATCTGCACCCAAAACTGGCTAATGGCAAGTTCTAGATCTGAGACCTTATCACCAGTCAGGTGCCAAAGTTCGTACAAAATTCAGCTGTCAGTTAAGCCTTCCCCCAGTCCACGGATTAAAGGAATAGAAATCTGGTCTTACCTTCAGAGTAAACAGGCTAATCCGCCCAGGTAGTTTGTAAAAAAGCCCATCGCAGCTTCTTGAATTGGAGTGAAGCATCGCGTTCAGGCAGGCCAGCGGGGACGTGCCACTGCGGAGGGAAAACAGGCATCATTCAACCTGTCAGGTCAAGACAGACCTTGCTCTGGAACTAGTGGAAAAAAATCTGTGGAAAATTCTGACAATCTGACATATTATGAGCTGCCCAGATTGTGACAAATGGTAAGAAAGAAAGAAAGAAAGAAAGAAAGAAAGAAAGAAAGAAAGAAAGAAAGAAAGAAAGAAAGAAAGAAAGAAAGAAAGATGGAGGAAGGCGGGAAGGAGATGGAGGAAGGAAGGAAAGAAGGAAGGAGAAAAAGACAGGAAGGAGAAAAAGACAGGAAGGAAAGAATAAAAGGAGGGAGGAGGGAGAGAGGAAAGGAAGGAAGGGAGGCAGGTAAGAAAGAAAAAAGAAAAATGAAGGAAAGAAAGAAAGACAGAGGGAAGAGGGATGGAAGGAGGATGCAGGGAGAGAGGAAGGGTAGGAAGAAAGGAGATGGGAGGGAGGATGGAGGGAGGGAGGGAAGGAAGAAAAGAGATGGAGGGAGGGAGGGAAGGAGGAAAGCCCATGAGAACGACACAGAGAGTTACTAGACAAGGCCTGTGCTGATAATCAGGCAGGGAATTCTGTCCTCTTCCTGGTCAATCTCCAGAATGTGGAGATAGCCAAAGAGCTGCTTAGGAGTGCTTTGAATTTCAAGGACAAATAAGTCTGGATCCAGCTGCCCTTTGTGTAGCAACTCCCCCAGGCAGTTGTGGGGAACAACCCACTTGTGCCTGCCCTAAGGGCGGGGGAGCTGCTGCCTTGGCCGCCTCCGGTGTCCCTTCTCAGAGCTCAGTCAGTCCAGGTATTTAAGCCTCGGCTCTCGGGGAAATGAGCAGCTTATCGGTTTTGGAAAAGGCCCCGAGACAGGTTGTCCTCGGCTTACGACCACAACCAAACCCAACGTTTCCAGCGCTACGCTGGACGGCTGCTTAGTGAGTGGCGCTGCGTTTTACCACCTTTCTTGACACGGTTGTTAACTGAATCATCGTTCAGTGACTAACGGGGTTGTTAAGCAAATCTGGACTTTGCCCGTCGCAAAAGGGGATCACATGAGACACACACACACACACACCAGGGACACTGCGACCGTCACAAATACGAGACGGTGGCCAAGCGGCCGAATTTTGATCAAGTGACCGCAGGGAGGTCGCAAATATGAAAGACGGTCGTGAGTCACACTGTTTGTGCACTGGTGTCGTAACTCTGAACGGCCACTAAATGAGTGATTGTTAAGTCGAGGGCCACCTGCGTAGATTTCGTGATATTTTACAGCAACGAAGTAGAATTATTAGGTAATGTCTTTTTTTTTTTGTAAAGCAAGAGTTTCTATACGGTTAGTGCATGGATGTGTGTGCACACACACATACACACACACAAATACATAAAATATTTAGCACTGACTTTTTTTAAAAAAAAATCTGGGTGTTTACATTTGGGGGGCTTCCTTCTCTTCTATTTTTTTTTTTTTTGCTTCAGTTTAGTTTTTAAATTGTTTATTGCCTCTAGTATTCCCTTCGTTGTAAAGTTTTGGATGCTTATACTCTATTTTTTGTAACGTGGGTAAAAATACAGTTGGAAGAAAATGATCTGTAGCATCTGGAGATGAGAGTTGTCTAAAGAGGAAAAAAGGCTAAGAAAAAAGGAACTGATGAGTCGTTCTAAAATACGTTTTTTTCAATCTTGAACATCTCGAGAGAGATTCGGTTTCAATTTATTCTTTAAAAAAGGAAGTAGGCCTCTACGTTGAAAAATTACACATAACTGTTCTAAAATTGAACTTCCCCTTACAATTTAATTTGCTGCTTCTCTCCCTCCTCCCAATGATTTCCTGCAAGGGGGGGGAGGGAGGGAAGTGGCTTTTGTGGGAAATCTCAGCTGCGTTTTTGGCAGTTATCAACGATTCTCCCCAGATTAAAACATTAGAGGAAGACAGAATATCAACTACAGAAATTTGTAAAAAAAATTTTTTAGAATTTTTTACAATTAATTTTAGAATAGAATAGAGCTGGAAGGGACCTTGGAGGTCTTCTAGTCCAGCCCCCTTGCTCAAGCAGGAAAACCTATGTACCATCTCAGACAAGTCACTGTCCGGTCCCTTCTTGAAAACCTCCACGATTTCTGGTGGGAAGCTGTTCCACTGGTTAATTGTCCTCACTGTCAGGAGGTTTCTCCTTAATTCCAGGTTGCTTTTCTCCTTGGTCATTTTCCAGCCATTGTTTCTCGTCCTGCCCTCTGGTGCTTTGGAGAATAACGTGACCCCTCCTCTTTATGGAAGCCCCTCTGATATTGGAAGACTGCTATCATGTCACCCCTGGTCCTTCTCTTCATTAAATTAGACCTACCCAATTCTTGCAACTGTTCTATGTATGTTTTAGTCCCCTAATCATCTTCGTTGGCTCTTCTCTGCACTCTTTCTAGAGCCTCAAACCTCCGGATCTGGGACCTCCTCACCTCTAATGTTGATTATCTTCTCTGTTTTCAGGGCCCAGGGCCCAGGGTGCAGAGTGACAGAAAATATAAATCTAATAAAAATCTAATAAAATCTAAATCTAAAAAAAGATTCACTGGGGGGGAGGGGGGAATCAACAAGGCTGCCCTTCTGCGCTCACTACTGGAACAGATTGACCCCAATTTTATTTGCATCTGTTCCTTCCTATGATCAGAAAAGATATTCAAAAGATTGTTTACCTCCCCCCACCTAGAAACAAAGAAGTATCATTGTCAAAAAAACCCTGAGTGGGCCATTAAGTGGCAGCACAAGTTAAGTTCACAGCCTTTGAAACATCCCAACCTTGGGGGAAAAAAAACTCACATAACTTTCTGGAGAAACTCTTTGTAAATGTTCCACGTTTATTGAGACAAGAACGCTTCGCAGCAACAGCTTGTTGTCTTAGACTTAGAAAAATAAAAGCGTTTGGCTGCATTGAACAGATAGGGCTGTCACTCCAAACTCACAGAGGTAAACCATTCCACGTGGGGATCCTTGCTGCTGCTCTCGTGAGCTTGGCCGTTTTCTGGCAGATGTTTCATGACCCAACTAGGTAACGTCTTCAGTGCTAGGAGGGAGGGGGAGGGGTGTGGAGAGGGGAGGAGGAGAAGAGGAGGAGGAGGAGGAGGAGGAGGTCATCCTTGGTCCTCCTCCTCATCTCTGAACCTGGGTTGTTTTTTTGCAGATGTTTCACTGATTGAATAGGAAACGTCATCAGTGCTAGAAGGGAGTGGGGTTTGCAGAGTGGAGGAAGACGACGACGATGGCAGGGGTCTTCAAACTTGGCCCTTTTATGGCTGGTGGACTTCAACTCCCAGAATTCCTAAGCCAGGCACGCCTGCCCCCTGGGCTATGGGGTCCTTGGTGCTCTCTGAGTTTCTTTGTTGTTTTTTTTCTTGCAGACATTTCATAGGAAATGTCTGAACAGAGAACATCATCAGTGAGAGAGGAGAGGGAGGACTGCGGGGTCTTTGGTGCTCTCCAAGCTCGGTTGTTGGGGGGTTTTTTTGGCAGACGTTTCACTGACTGAATAGGGAACATCAGCAGTGCTGGAAGGGAGTGAGGTTTGCACTGATGTTGCTCCCTAGCTGGGTCACAAAACATCTCCAAGAAAATAACTAACCCCAGAGAGCATCAAGGACCCCACAGTCCTCCTCCTCCTCCTCTCCACAAACCTCCCCCCTCTCTTTTAGCACTGATGTTGTTCCCTAATTGAATCATGAAATGTCTGCAAGAAAAGCACCCAGCTCAGAGAGCGCCAAGGATCCCCACAGTTCAACCCTGAGCGACAAATATTTCCTTCTAGACCAGGGTCCCCAACCTATGGTCCACAGCCTGTGCCTTGCGCTCTTGGCTAGCAGGCCGTGGAAACAGCTGACCGTGGAAACAGCTGACCGTTGCGCGCACACGTGGGCGCTTTCCCCCACCACCACCCGGGGTTGCACGTGGGTGCGAAGAGGGATGCAGCCCGTTCGCGCATGTGTCGCTAGCCTGGGTGGTTTGCGCGGCCCGTTTGAGCCCGCTGCTAGCGCCGCGCCAATGCGCACAGCCCCGTGCGCGCACGCACGTGCACCAATTTTGAAGCTGTCCGGTCCTGGAGCCCGGAAAGGTTGGAGACCTCTGTTCTAGGCCATTTCCACAGCATTGCCCCCCTAAACTGGGGTGTGTGTCTGCTGCTAAGGGTGACGACGGTCTCAACAAAGCAGCCTGGCTTGAACAAAGGGCCCCATCATCCTAGACAGGAAGGAAATCTTCCCACCCTAGCAAAAAGTCCCAGAAGGCACTCCGAAGCAGAAAGGCAGAAGGGGGGGAAAAGGGCTGGGGGGGCGGACGAAAAAAAAAGAAGTAACTCAACTTCGCCCCCTCCGTCCTTCGACTGATGAGGAAGAACAGGACTGACCTCATTTCCTTCAGGCCTTCGGTTTCTATAACCTGCAGAATCTGCTTTGGGGTCATGGGTCCGTCAGAATAGTTTTCCAGCACCTGAGAAAAGAAAAGAAGAAAAGAATAGAAAAGAAAAAGAAAAGAGAGAGAGAGAGAGAGAATGAATCCCAGGTTTAATATAGGTCAGGGGTAGGCAACCTTGGCTCTTTTATGACTCATGGACTTCAACTCCCAGAATTCCTGAGCCAGCAGGGGGGAACCATGGCCCCTTCATGACTGGTGGACTTCAACTCCCAGAATTCCTGAGCCAGCATGGGGGAAACTATGGCCCCTTCATGACTTGTGGACTTCAACTCCCAGAATTCCTGAGCCAGCATGGGGGAAACTATGACCCCTTCATGACTGGTGGACTTCAACTCCCAGAATTCCTGAGCCAGCATGGGGGAAACTATGACCCCTTCATGACTTGTGGACTTCAACTCCCAGAATTCCTGAGCCAGCATGGTGGAACTATGGCCCCCTCATGACTGGTGGACTTCAACTCCCAGCATTCCTGAGCCAGCATGGGGGAACTATGGCCCCCTCATGACTGGTGGACTTCAACTCCCAGCATTCCTGAGCCAGCATGGGGGAACTGTGGCCCCCTCATGACTGGTGGACTTCAACTCCCAGCATTCCTGAGCCAGCATGGGGGAACTGTGGCCCCCTCATGACTGGTGGACTTCAACTCCCAGCATTCCTGAGCCAGCATGGGGGAACTATGGCCCCCTCATGACTGGTGGACTTCAACTCCCAGCATTCCTGAGCCAGCATGGGGTAACTTTGGCCCCTTCATGACTCATGGACTTCCAACTCCCAGAATTCCTGAGCCAGCATGGGGGAAACTATGGCCCCTTCATGACTTGTGGACTTCAACTCCCAGAATTCCTCAGCCAGCATGGGGGAAACTATGGCCCCTTCATGACTTGTGGACTTCAACTCCCAGAATTCCTGAGCCAGCATGGGGGAAACTATGACCCCTTCATGACTGGTGGACTTCAACTCCCAGCATTTTTGAGCCAGCATGGGGGAACTATGGCCCCTTCATGACTTGTGGACTTCAACTCCCAGAATTCCTCAGCCAGCATGGGGGAACTATGGCCCCCTCATGACTGGTGGACTTCAACTCCCAGCATTCCTGAGCCAGCATGGGGGAACTATGGCCCCCTCATGACTGGTGGACTTCAACTCCCAGAATTCCTGAGCCAGCCTGGTTCAGCTTGGAAACCTCTCCCTTCCCCTCAGCATGGCTGGCTCAGGAATTCTGGGAGTTGAAGTCCACCAGTCATAAAAGAGCCGAGGTTGCCTACCCCTGGTATAGGTGAACCAACTCGAGGATATCCAGCCACGACTGAAAGGGGAACATGGCTTGACCTTCTTGCAACGCTACCTGGGATGGGCTTTGGGCCCCAACGCTTTCCGCGCGCGCCAAGAGATCTTCCAAATGACAGAGCGGCTTGCCAGACTCTTTCAACCGCTGCCTCGGGGTTGAGCGAGGCCAGACACAAGAGACTCGTGGTCCTGGATCTCTGTGGCTTTCTCTCTTTTTTTATTTAAAAAAAAAGCAATCACGAGGACGGGCGCAACGCAACTCGAATGAGTCAGTGTCCCTCGAGGGCTGCCTTTCGCCATTCCCCTCCCTTCTGCTTTTCACCTCTAAGTTTCCCCCCCCTTTGAGATGTCATTTGGTCCCCCCCCCTCGACAAAATACTCACTGTGCCTGAAAAGGGCAGGGATGAGGAGGGGGTCGAGCACAGGGGTAGGCAACCTCGGCTCTTTTATGACTCGTGGACTTCAACTCCCAGAATTCCTGAGCCAGAGGCTCAGCTTGGAAACCTCTCCCTTTCCCCTCAGCGTGGCTGGCTCAGGAATTCTGGGAGTTGAAGTCCACGAGTCATAAAGCGGCCTAGGCCTAGGACAGGGGTAGGCAACCTCGGCTCTTTTATGACTCATGGACTTCAACTCCCAGAATTCCTGAGCCAGCATGGCTAAGCATGGAAGCCTCTCCGTTCCCCTCAGCATGGCTGGCTCAGGAATTCTGGGAGTTGAAGTCCACGAGTCATAAAAGAGCCGAGGTTGCCTACCCCTGGTCTAACAGAACAAATTGTTCTTCAGGGGTAGTAGGGAAACGGCTCCACCCACCTCACCCAGAAAACGAAAAGCATTTATTTATTTTATTTTAATTCCATTTATATCCCGCCCTTCTCCGAAGACTCAGGGCGGCTTACAAGCTTAGCAGTAGCCTTCATTCTATGTATCTGCCTGCTTGTTAGGGCTTTCACACACACCCCAAGCGGCATTATTACAAAGTCAGCTTAATTGCCCCCAACAATCTGGGTCCTCAGATTTAGAGACGGGGTTGAGACGAAACAGTCCTGGTTGCACCGAAGCAGAGCCAGCAAAGGCTTCACAAAAGGCTTCAAGCAACTCGCAGCAGATTAGAGAAGCACAAAGCCCTCGACTTAAAACTCCGCATTTAGTAACGTTCCAACGTTACGATGCCACCCCCCCCCAAAAAAAGCGTGACTTAGGACCACATTTCACACAGACAACCATTGCAGCATTCTCGGGGTGGGGTGGTCACGTGATCAAAATTCAGATACTTTGGTAACCTGACTCGTACTTATGACGGTTGCGGCGTCCCGGGGTCACCTGATCCCCCTTTTGCAACCATCTGATCAGCAAAGTCAACGGGGGAAGCCAGATCCGCTTAACAACCACGTCGCTGACTGAACGACTGCCCTGATCCCCTTAACAACGGCGGCAAGGAAGGTTGTGAAGATGGGGCAAAATTCACCTGACAAAGGTTTCACTGAGCAACCGAAAGGTTGGGCCCCATTGTGGTCGTTAAGTCGAGGACTGCAGGGAAGTCCTTGCCTTGCGGCCACAATGGAGCCCAACATCTCCATTCCAAGTGAATTCTTCCTCCACTGACGACCTCCCCCTGCCACGGTTGTTAAGCGAATCAATACGGCTGTTAAGTGAAGCATTTAGCCATTAAATGAATCGGGCTTTCCCCGTTGACTTGGCTCATCAGAACGTCGCAAAAGGTCGATGACACAACCCCGGGACACTTGCGACTGTCATAAATATGAGTCAGGTGCCAAGTGCCTGAATTCTGATCATGTGACCGTGGGGGAATATGCTGCGTCGGTCACGGGATAATCAATCACGAGTCACTTTTTCCAGTGCCGTTGTTAACTGTGAACAGTCAGTAAATGAAAATGGCTGTAAGTCAAGGACTAATTGCACTGGCGAGGCCTGTTCTAAACCTTAGACCGGGGGTCTTCAAACTAGGCCCTTTTATGACTTTTGAACTTCAACTCCCAGAATTCCTGCCTGGCTGAGGAACTCTGGGAGTTGAAGTCCACTCGATACCAGGGGTCTTCAAACTAGGCCCTTTTATGACTTTTGAACTTCAACTCCCAGAATTCCTGCCTGGCTGAGGAACTCTGGGAGTTGAAGTCCACTCGATACCAGGGGTCTTCAAACTTGGCCCTTTTATGACTTGTGAACTTCAACTCCCAGAATTCCTCAGCCAGGCACACGTGCCTGGCTGAGGAATTCTGGGAGTTGAAGTCCACAAGTCATAAAAGGGTCATAGTTCCCTCACGCTGGCTGAGGAATTCTGGGAGTTGAAGTCCACAAGTCACCAAAGGGCCAAGTTGGGAGGCCCCTGCCTTAGACAGACAAGCGTGAATATGGATGCTTCTGTGAACTATTTTTCCCCAAGAGCCGATCTGGATCAAAATAGCCAGTTTTCTCTCTGCTGATTTTAAACTCCTCTCTCAATGGTTATGCTGAAGTATGGGGGTCCCCAACAAGCCTCCCCCCAACGGGCCGTGGACTGGTACTGGGCCACGGCAGGCCAGCAACCGGTCCACACGAACAAACAAAGCCCCATCCGTGGGATGCAGGCAGCAGACAAAACCACGCAGCCTGTGGTCCGTGGAAAAACCTCTGTCCACGGAACCGGTCCCTGGTGCCCAAAAGGTTGAGAACCTCTGCTATGGTTTTTATTTCTTTGTTCTGGGATTCTCCCTTTGACTTTCCCCGGCACAGCTTCCCCAAAATAACATAAGAAAGCTCTTTAAGATACGGAACATTTTCCATTTTCTTTGGCTGGAGTGTGTGATCCAATTTCTCCTTCCCTGCACCATCGTCCAAATCTTTCATTTGCTGTTCCGACTCATGCCGCTGAAGGGAAGAAAGCCAAGCACCTGTTTAGTTAAGAGAGTCAATATTCTGTGGACCTCCTTCGTGGAAGGAAGGGTGAAAATAAAGTAAGTGTGAAGCACAAGGGAGAGAAAAAGCAAATTCTGGTTCTCTTGATGTCAAAAAAAAAAAAAAAGAGGGCTTTTTTTAAAAAACAAAAGTCACCAAAACGTATGAGAAAATGCTCTCGTTTTATTACAGTATCAACCCTATAGCTAAAATTCACGCAGATCCATCTTTAATGCGAAAAACTTCATTTCATGTCCCTGCAAATAGTGTAGACTTTCAGGATCCTAGGAGCGGCTGCCAAACGGTTAATTTTCAGCAGCGCATTTTTAAAAGATCAGAGCGGTTGCACAATTTCTTAATGTCCCAGTTTGCCAAACGTCACAACAGTAACCTATAATAAAAAAAATGCACTGTTTTAGGAGGTCTAATTTATGGTCATTAAAAGAAGCCTCAACAACTTCCAAGCGTCACTGAAAAGGACGCCAAGTTAAAAAGCGTTAATGTGATGCAAACACTGACAGTAGATCGATAGAAAACACGGCGGCACATGGAGCCAGTCTATTGCAGCACAGGAGTAAAAAGCCGGAGACCACGAGTTCAAGTCCCTCCCTCGGCACAAAAGCCATCTGGGGTGACTTTGAGCCACTTCCTCACAGCACAGCTCATCTCACAAGGGTTGCTGTTTTGGGGGAAATAGGAAGACGTTGTGTAGGCTATGTCTACTGAGGTTCTCATGTTCACTGCCTGGGGGAAGGGAGGGAGGGAGGGAGGGAGGGAGGGAAGAATAAGGAAACAGGAGGGAGGAAAGAATGGACGGAATGAGGAAAGGGAAGGGAGAAAGGAAAGAAGGAATAGGAAGAAGGAAAGAAGGAAGTAAAGGGGAAGGAGAAAAGGAAGGAAACAAACAGGAGGAAGGAAGGAAGGGACAGAGAGGAAAGGGAAGAGAGGAAGGAAAGAAAGTAAAGGGGAAAGAAGGAGGGAGGGAGGGAGGGAGGGAGGGAGGAAGGAAGGAAGGAAGGAAAGAATAAGGAAACAGGAGCGAGGAAAGAATGGACGGAGAGAGGAAAGGAAAGGAAAGGAAAGGGAGAAAGGAAACAAGGAACAGGAAAAAGGAAAGAAGGAAGTAAAGGGAAAGGAGAAAAGGAAGGAAGGAAACAGGAGGAAGGAAGGAAGGGACAGAGAGGAAAGGGAAGAGAGGAAGGAAAGAAAGTAAAGGGGAAAGAGGGAGGAAGGAAGGAAGGAAGGAAGGAAGGAAGGAAGGAAGGAAGGAAGGAAAAGTAAGGCAACAGGATCAAGGAAAGAATGGACGGAGAGAGGAAAGGAAAGGGAGAAAGGAAAGAAGGAAGTAAAGGGAAAGGAGAAAAGGAAGGAAGGAAACAGGAGGAAGGAAGGAAGGGACAGAGAGAGGAAAGGGAAGAAAGGAAAGAAAGAAAGAAAGTAAAGGGGAAAGAGGAAGGAAGGAAGAAAGGAAGGAAAAGTAAGGCAACAGGAGCAAGGAAAGAATGGACGGAGAGAGGAAAGGAAAGGGAGAAAGGAAAGAAGGAACAGGAAGAAGGAAAGAAGGAAGTAAAGGGGAAGGAGAAAAGGAAGGAAGGAAACAGGAGGAAGGAAGGAAGGGACAGAGAGGAAAGGGAAGAGAGAAAGGAAAGAAAGTAAAGGGGAAAGACGGAGGAAGGAAGGAAGGAAGGAAGGAAGGAAGGAAGGAAGGAAAAGTAAGGCAATAGGAGCGAGGAAAGAATGGACGGAGAGAGGAAAGGAAAGGGAGAAAGGAAAGAAGGAACAGGAAGAAGGAAAGAAGGAAGTAAAGGGGAAGGAGAAAAGGAAGGAAGGAAACAGGAGGAAGGAAGGAAGGGACAGAGGAAAGGGAAGGGAAGAAAGGAAGGAAGGAAAGAAAGTAAAGGGGAAAGAGGGAGCAAGGAAGGAAGGAAGGAAGGAAGGGAGGGAGGGAAGAATAAGGAAACAGGAGTGAGGAAAGACTGGATGGAGAGAGGAAAGGGAAGGAGAAAGGAAAGAAGGGAGAAGGAAAAAGGAAGTAAAGGGAAAGGAGAAAAGGAGAGAGGGAGGGAAGGAAGGAAGGAAGGAAGGTCCTCCATACAGGCCAGCCCGTAGTGAGGGAAGGCCAGCTCACAGCCTCTCTCTGAGAAGAGGAAAAAGTTCAGTCTGGATTCTGCATTCGGCCCTGGAGAGGGCAGAGCTGCTAGGGGGGAAAGTGCCTTGTGCTTCTCAAGAGAAAGGAAACCCTGAGCGAATTTAGCTTGGAAGGAGCCGCAAAGCGCAAAGCACCACGCGCAACAGACACGCCCCCGGAATCCAGTCAAGTGATCTAAAAAGGGGGTTAAAAGCCTCGGTGGGGCCTCTGAAACAGCCCCTCCGATCCAGGGCAGAGACACAAGGCGCACCTCCTTCGGTGACGCAACCAATCCCCTGAAGGATAAATACCAAAACCGGTTTCGCTTTCCTGAAAACACAGGAACAAACGCACAAACCCAAACCTTCATCCGAAGCTGGTGAAATTCAATTGCCAGCCATGCTCTACCTATGCTGTTCCAGGAGAGACACACACACACGCGCGCACACACACACACACAGACAAAACACCAAAGAACAGGAAGGGTGTTTTTCTAAAGAGGCACACATCGGCAGGAAACGGGTCATAGCTGTGACTCTTCACTCGCAGCAAAATCACACCAACGGCACACAAACGGCTAGGAAGGCGTCAAGCGAGCCCCGGGGTGCTGACCACAACCTTAGGAAAAGCCCCCGTTGACTTCTGCAGATGTTTTTTCCTAAGTCGAGCAAGTGCTCCACAGACGTCGCGACTTACTCCCCGCCATTCAAACGGGAAGACACCATCATTCCCAGCTGGAAAAGCAGGAACGCTAAAAAAGACATCTGTTGCGAATTCCATCGGCTCAGAAGACACCGGAGACGACACTGGGGGGGAAAGTTGCAGCGTCACCTCGGTAAAAGGGGAAGCGCGCTTGCCCCGAGCATTTTATTCCAGGAAAGGCTCTTTTGAAAAGCTTCTCTGAAAATAATCACCCGCTGGAAGGCGATTCCTGCTATCTGTCCAGATAGTCCTCAACTTGCGACCACAACTCAGCCCAAAAGTCCCCCTGCTAAATGAGGCAGTTGTGGCGAGTGAACACTGCCCCACTTTAGGACCTTTCTCTTGCCACGTTTGTTAAGTGAATCACTGCAGCCAAGTCAATGGGGAAAGCCAGATTCATTTAGTGGCCAAACGGTTCACTTAACAGCCGTGGCAGGGAAGGTCGTAAGCGGAGGAAGAATTCACTTGGAACGGAAAGGTTGGGCTCCAGTGCGGCCGCAAGCCGAGGACTTCCCTGCAATCCTCGACCTGACGACCACAACGGGCCCCAACATTTCGGTTGCTAAGTGAAGCGTTTGTCAAGTGAGTTTTTGCCCCATTTTTAGCACCTTTCTTGCCACCGTTGTTAAGTGGATCACGGCAGTTCTTCAGTTAGCGATGGGGTCGCTAAGCGAATCTGGCTTCCCGCGTTGACTCTGCTTATCGGATGGTCGCAAAAGGGGATGTTGCAACCGTCCTAAAGGCGAGTCAGTTGCCCAGGGTCTGGGTTTTGATCATGTGACCAGGGGCACGTGGCAACACTTGTAAAATTGTGGGGGAAAACCGCTGGGAGGACGTGATCAAAATTCAGACGCTCGGCCACTGACTCCTCTTGATGGCCTTCGAGGTGCCCCCGCCAGATCATGTGACTCCCCTTTTGCAACCTCCTGGCAGGCAGTGTCAACGGGGAAGCCAGATTCACTAAGGCGCCCGGTTGTGAACTTTACGACTGCGGTGATTCAGTTAACAACTTCGGCCCTAGACAAGTTGTAAAATGGGGAAAAAGGGGGAATCAAATCATTTAACAGCTGTCTCACTTAGCCCCAGAAATTCTGAGCTCAACCATGGGGGGGGGGGTTTGTTTATAAGTCAAGGACCGCCTGTACACGCCACTTCTAAAGGATTGTGGCACAATATCTTCCGATTTATCCTTACGGATGAAGAGACTCTTGGGCTAAAACCCTCGGCCAGCCACAGATTAAGGGATTTCCCCCCCCCCCGCCCCATTCCGCCTTGCATTCTTGAAGTCATTTGAGCACATGTAGATGGTTTGGAAAGAGGCTTTTATCTGTCCGTGTCCGTGTGTGTCCCACCAGACTAAAGATTAAGGGAGCAGGCCAATCGGGGTCCTGTTTCAGCATTCCTGAGAGCCCCTCCCGTTCCCGTTTTCCTGCTCCTGAAAATTCTTCCTGCATGCAAGAGAATTTTTTTTGGGGGGGGAAAGGGACCGGCCCTCAACATTTACCATCAAGAGAGAGAGAGAGAGAGAGAGAGAGAGAGAGAGAAAGAGAAAGAAAGAAAGAAAGAAAGAAAGAAAGAAAGAAAGAAAGAAAGAAAGAAAGAAAGAAAGAGAAGAGAGAAAGAGAGAAAGAAGAAAGAGAGAGAGAGAATATTTTCCTTTGCAGCACAACTTTATTAAAGTTGGGCATTTATGGAAGACTTAAGACTCCAAAATTACAGGTAGTCCTCGACTTGCGACCACAACTGAGCCCAATTTCCGTTGCTAAGCGAGACAGTTGTTAAAGTGAGTTTTGCCTGATTTTGCAGCCTTTCTTGCCACAGTTGTCAACTGAAAATTTGCACTTGCAAAGTGAATCTGGCTTCCCCATTGACTTTGCAGGAAGGAAGGAAGGAAGGAAGGAAGGAAGGAAGGAAGGAAGGAAGGAAGGAAGGAAGGAAGGAAAGGAAAAAGAAAGGAAGAAAGAAGCGAGGAAGGAAAGAAGGAAGGAAAGAAAGGAAGGAAGGAAAAAGGAAGGAAGAAAGAAGGAAGGAAGGAACTTCATGAACACTGGAGTTACATCATTCCTGGACACTGCAACCGTCTTAAATATGAGTCAATTGCCAACTGTCTGAATTTTTATCACATGACCACAGAGATGCTGCAACGGTCATAAGTGTGAAAAATGCTCACAATTAACTTTTTTCAGTGCCACTGTTAACTTCGAACAGTCATTAAATGAACGGTTGTAAGTCAAGGGCTCCCTGTATTGGACAAAGGCCCAGTTTTCAGGGTCGGCTACCTTCAAAATAGCTTTGTTTAAAAACCCGCCGTCCCTGTAGGAATAACTCTGCACTAACTCTAGAGAAGGGCAGGGGCCACACATTTCCATCAGGCTGACCTGGACTGACAGGGATTTTAATTATGTTTTTAATTTTTAACTTAATTTTAATTTTAATTTATTCTACTGGGGCCATTAATTTAATTTCTTTTTAACTTTTGTATTATTGTTATTTTATTGTTGTTAGCCGCCCTGAGTCCTTCGGGAGATAGGGCGGCATATAAGTCCCAATAATAAATAAATAAATAATAAGAGTTTCGCCTAGGCCAGGAGAGGAGTCTTCCAAAGGGCGGCCTTATAAAGGAATTGTGCATTTTCACAGACTGTTTTTTCTTCGTACAGGACGCCAAAAAGAAAGGGTTACTTCCTGAAAGTTGCAGTGCAATTAGGCAACTGAATAATGCACAGCCCACAAAGAGCTGAGTGTGCCGTTTGCAAGACTGCAGTGGGTTTCGCTTCACTTTGCAAGTGGGAAAAATGTTATTTAAGGGAAGGTATTAATAGATGAGGAATTTATTCCTTAAATAGATACCACGTTCCAATTGAACCTCACATCTTCTGATTTCTAGAACTAAAGGAAAACAATTTTGTTTTTTTAAAGTACAAATGCAATCTCACCCCCAACCCAACCCCAATGCCAAAATCCCAAACCAAGGGTATCATTACTCCATTCAAAATTTAGGATTTTTCCCCCCCCCCACAATAGCTACCGAGCATGTTCCTGGAAAAAAAAGGTTCACAAGTAACCTTGGGGTGCAATTAATAAAGACATTTCAGATTTCTTCACCGCAATATTTATATATGTATGTCTCATACTACTGGAAGCTATATTTACTCAATGTTCATAAAACTGCAATTCATGAGTATAAAACAAACTTCTATTCCAGAGTGAGCAACATCACATTCTTTACACATATTTAACACATACATAAAAGAAAGATGTTTTAAAAGAGATATTAAGAAATTTTAACCAACACCTGTTAACTACCGGCAGCTTTTTCGTGAAAATTGTTTTCTCCTCAAATGTAAAAAACAAACCCGAATCTTAAACTTGCACCAATATTGTAAGTGTCGTTTTCTTTTTTCCTCGTATTTGCCTGATAGTACAAAAAAATTGTACAATTTTCTTCTAAAAAGTGCCTTCCTTTGCCAGAGCTGAAAGCTCTGGAAAACTTCACACTTAAAGGAGTGTGGTTTAAAGACAGGTTTCCTTCATACCTAACAGAAAGTTCGCTATTTTATTTTTAAAAAAGATGGTAGCATCCGGCAACTGTAATACGTAAGTCTATTTTAATTGGTACCTTACCCCCAAAAAGAGAGAGAAAATAAATCACCTCTATTCACTGGATTTTCCTTCCTAACAGAGCTCCTATCTAAAAGATCAAAGTAGCCATCAGCTACTTTGGAAGACAAGAGTACAATTCCCAGGTAATCCTTAACGTATGGCCACGTCTGAGCCCAAAATTTCCGTTGCTGAACGAAGCAGCTGTTAAGTGAGTTTTGCCCCATTTTACGACCTTCCTAGCCACAGTTAAAAGGGAGTCCCTGCAGTTGTTCCGTTGGTAACATGGTTGTTAAGCGAATCTTGTTTACCCATTGATTTTGCTTGCCGGAAGGTCGCAAATGGGGGTCACGTGACCTCGGGACGCTGCGACCGTCATAAATACAAGTCAGCTGCCAAGACCTCTGAATTGTGATCGCGCGACCACAGGGAGGCTGCAAAGGTCATGAAAAACGCTGTTTCAGCGCCGTTCACTTTGCAGTCGCTAAGCAAATGGTTGTAAGTGGAGGACCACCTCACATAAGCTACAACGCTACAGAAAAAAGCAACCGTTTTTTGCACTCACAAACATTGGGGCACCCCCCCTCCCATGGTCATGTGATCAAAATTCCAACGTTTGGAAACTGACTCGTATTTACGACGGTTCCAGCGTCCTGAGGTCATGTGATCCACCTTTTGGGACCGTCTTACAAGCAAAGTCCATGGGGAATCAAGATTATTTATTTTTATTTTAATCCCATTTATATCCTGCCCTTCTCCAAAGACTCAGGGCGGCTTACAATCTAAGCACAAATCAAATGTGCTTAGCAGTAGCCTTCATTCTATGTATATGCCTGCTTATTAGGGCTTTCACACACACCCCAAGCGGCATTATTACAAAGTCAGCTTATTGCCCCCAACAATCTGGGTCCTCATTTTACCTACCTCGGAAGGATGGAAGGCTGAGTCAACCTTGATTTACTTGATTTACTTAACTGGGGCAACAAAGATTGCAAAATGGGACAAAACTCACCTGTCTTACTTAGCAACAAAAATTTGGGGCTCCGTCGTGGCCGTTAAGTCAAGGATTACCTGCACGTGGGCAGCCTGCTTTTACCACTGTTCAATTAACATGTCTTTCTCCCTAGGAGGTGAAAATACAAAACGTAGGATTTCTTTTTTAAAAAAAAATTTTTTTGGCAAATAGCTCCTCCAATTGTCACACGACTAGCCTTAGAATTATTTTGGTTGAACCATCGTTAGCTATTCAGCCTTTGCTTGGTAAACACAACCTGATCACGTGTGTCTCTGTGTGTGTGTGTATGCATGCTTTGCAAACTTTTCCCTAGGTCTGCAATAATTCACTCTACGCCAGTGCCCTTGAAGATCTTCAGTTAGCACATAATAAAGGTATGCGTGGCACACATAAGGACATTCCATTTGATTCCTAGAGGTCTGTGAAGCTGAACCTCCCAAGCAGGAAGCGACTTTTGGTGTTCCAGAGCCAAAATAAGCAAATCCTTTGCTTTCAAACGGCCTAAATGTATACATGCTGCCTTGCATCCTACAGGACATTAGGGACCTTCATTCTGTGCCCTTATTCTGGCATACTTAGATACAGGAGAGTTAAAAATGTCAACACCAAGTAACAGATTAGACACAGACAAGCCCGCTGCTGCTCGTTTTATTATTTTCCTGGCAGAAACCGGCAGATAAAAAGAACAGTGGGAAAACATCCATAACTGAAGGAGAAAGTGTGGGAGAGCGAGCTTGGTCTAGACCAGGGGTCTTCAAACTTGGCCCTTTGATGACTTGTGGACTTCAACTCCCAGAATTCCTCAGCCAGGTGTCTGGCTGAGGAATTCTGGGAGTTGAAGTCCACAAGTCATCAAAGGGCCAAGTTTGAAGACCCCTGGTCTAGAGCAGGGGTCCCCAACCCCCCCCCCCGTCCGTTTGTTTGTTTGCACAAACAAGCAAAGCCCCATCCATGGGATGCAGGCAACACACAAAACCACACAAGTCTCCGGTCCGTGAAAAAAACCTGTCTCTACGGAAGCGGTCCCAAAAGGTCTAGCGGTTAAGGCAGCAAGCTAGAAAAGCAAGAGGCCATGAGTTCAAATCCTGACACGGGCACGAAAGCCAGCTGGGTGACTTTGGGCCAGTCATTCTGTCTCTCAGCCCAACTCGCCTCACAGGGTTGGTGTTGTGGGGAAAAGAGGTGGTGGTGGTGGAGGAGGAGGAAGGATTTATGAGCTATGTTTTGCTGCCTTGAGTTATTTGGGGAAATAACAAAGGTGGGATAAAACATTTTTAAAAAAATCCTTGCCCTTGGTGCGCTAGGCAGCTCACTTTTGGAGATACGTCTGCTGAGTAGTTGTTAAGAGGCAGAAACGGCAAGATGTCACCTAGTCAGTTTGAAGACGGAAACACACAAAGTCCTCGACTTACAACTGCAAAATTTCCGCCGCTAAGTGAGACAGCTGCTAAGTGAGTTTTGCCCCATTTTACAACTTTTCTGGCCACGATTATTAAGGGAATCACGGCAGTTGTCAAATTGGTAACGTGGTTGTTAAACGAATCTGGCTTCCCCATTTGACTTTGCTTGCCCAAAGCTCGCAAAAGGGGATCGCGTGATCCCAGCACACTGCAACTGTCCTAAGTTCATGCCAGTTGCCAAGCTTTCAAACATTGGACACGTGACCTTGGGGATGCTGCCAGGGTCGTAAACTGTGAAAAACAATCATAGGCCCCTTTTTCCAGTGCCACTGTGAAGCTCTGAAGGGTCACTAAATGGATTGCGGTACAACCTGTAACATGCCCTCACCATCGTTGCTTCTCCAATTAGAAAACAATGACAGGATTAATTACAAAGATTATTGTTTTAAAAATGGCCAGCTTTAAGGATAATGAACCAGCTTTAAAAAGAAGCTACTTTCACACTTTAAAAAGAAGCTAATTTCACATAGTTCTCCCTCTTTCTCTGTGTACACACACACACACACACACACACACACACACACACACACACGTAATAAAAATTGCATCTTTCACTGCCTGATAACAGAATGAATACCCATTTCTCAAGATATCTACCCTTCTACATTTGCTTTGTCTTCTAATCTGGCCCAAAGCAATTCATGTCACCCACTGAGGAACTTAAAGAACATTTAAGAATTTTAAAAATACTTTCCTTATCCTGTCTCATCCCTCCTCTTTGTCCATTCCCATAAAACCAGATAGCAAAATGGATTTAGTCCAATGTTTCTCAACTTTGGCAGTTTTAAGATAGGTGGACATCAACTCCCAGAACTGCCCAGCCAGCAGGAATGGGAAGTCCACACATCTTAAAACTGTCAAAGTTGAGAAACATTGACTTGCTCCACACAATTCCCAAATCCATAATGCCATAGTGGGAATAGCCACCTCGGATCAGACTGGAAAAATTCCCTTTTCAACAAGAGAGTAGACCGCCTTCCAAGTTCCAAGTTCAAATCCAAAAATGTATTTTTTGCAGTTTTAAAGACATCCCATCTCGACTTTATATACGGCGCTTGGTCTCTGTGGCAAATATATCCACACAATCAGACCTATGTGACGCAAC
>NC_139516.1:2075633-2168133 GCF_947247035.1 Vipera ursinii
GGGAGCGTTCGAAGGCGAGCCGGACGAGCGCGCGGGGCACGACGGGAGTTGCAGTCCCGGAAATGGGAGAGGGAGAGGGGGGGGAGGGCGCGCTCCCAGAATGCTCCGCGAAGAGGATAATGACGACCATCGTGACGAGGCGGGCTCTGGGTGGCGCTGGCCCCGCCCTCTTACCGCGGGGCATGACGGGTAGAGCGAGAGGTCCGGGCCCGGCGTTGTAGGCCTGATAGGCGGCGGCCGCCGCTGGGCAGAGCTCGAACCCGGAAGGTCGCTGGAGGGGACTTCTCGCCGGGCAGATTTTCAAAAAAGACCCGACAGCCACTTGTCTGAAATTGTATAGGGCAGGAGTCTTCAAACCTGGCCCTTTTATGACTTGTGGACTTCAAGTCCCAGAATTCCTCAGCCAGCGTTGCTGGCTGAGGAATTCTGGGACTTGAAGTCCACAAGTCATAAAAGGGCCAGGTTTTGAAGACCCCTGGTTTCAGGTCTCCTGCTTGAGCAGTGGGCTGGACTAGATGACCTCTAGGGTCCCTTCAAGCTCTATTCCCTTCTGATTCAGATGGGGCCGCAGTCCCTAATGCGGTCCTGGTCAAGGTGTGGGAACCGGCTTGGGGCTGCCGGGTCCATCCTGGAGGGACGCCCCTGGCCGCCGTGCCGTGGCTGTGGAGGATGGGAGCAGGGAAGAACCAGACGGGGTGGTGGGTTCTTGGGGTCACCCAAAAGAGGGGTCGGCAAAGGGCCAGGAGATGAGGAGGAGGAGGACACAGCCTAGCCTCTCCTGCCTAAATCGGATACTACCCAGGAAGAACATCCATCTTTACAGTCGTAAAACCTTTTTCCAATTTTCAGGGTGAAAGCCAAATATGGCTCTTTTTAGGCTCGTGCCTCGGCAGGCCTGTTTCTGAACGAGACAAACCAGATGGGAAGATCGTTTTATTACAATTTATCAGAATATCCAGACAAAGGGGATCCCTCTCAATTCAGAGGGAACCCCCCCCCTCATTCTTAGCTTACCTCCCCTTTTATAGTTAACAAAGGGGGGGGAATGAAAGAAGAAACTTAGTTGGTCAATATCTCAAGAGCTGCCCCAAAGAAGAGGGAGTCAAGCTCTTCTCCAAAGCAGGACAAGAAGCAATGGATGGAAACTAATCAAGGAGAGAAGCAACCTAGAACTAAGGAGAAATTTCCTGACAGTCAGAACAATTAACCAGTGGAACTACCTGCCTCCAGAAGCTGTGAATGCTCCAACACTGGAAGTTTTGAAGAAGAGCCTGGACAGCCATTTTGTCTGAAATGGTACAGGGTTTCCTGCCTTAGCAGGGGGTTGGACTAGAAGACCTCCAAGGTCCCTTCCAGGTCTGTTATTCTGGTTGACTCCTATCCCTGGTTCAGCCATCTATCATGCATACGTGATAGCAGTATCCCAATATTGAAGGGGCTGCCGCAAAGAGGAGGGGGTCCACCTATTCTCCAAAGCATCAGAAGGCAGGACAAGCAACGGATGGAAACTCATCAAGGAGAGAAGCAACCTGGAATTAAGGACAAGTTTCCTGACAACAATTAATGAGTGGAACTCCTTGCCTCCAGAAGTTGTGAGTGCTCCATCACTGGAAGTTTTTAAGTAGAGACTGGACAACCATTTGCCTGAAATGGTCTAATTTTAATTTAATTTTAATTCCATTTATATCCCGCCCTTCTCCGAAGACTCAGGGCGGCTTACAAACTTAGCAGTAGCCTTCATTCTATGTATATGCCTGCTTGTTAGGGCTTTCACACACACCCCAAGCGGCATTATTACAGAGTCAGCTTAATTGCCCCCAACAATCTGGGTCCTCATTTTACCTACCTGGGAAGGATGGAAGGCTGAGTCAACCTTGAGCCTGGTGGGACTCGAACCTGCACTAATTGCAGGCAGCTGGTCTTCAAACTTGGCCCTTTTATGACTTGTGGAATTCTGGGAGTTGAAGTCCACAAGTCATAAAAGGGCCAAATTTGACCCCTGGTATAGTGTTTCCTGCCTGAGCAGGGGGTTGGACTAGAAGACCTCAAAGGTCCCTCTTATTGTTAAGATAACCACAGTAAACCAACCTCAAAGTTTTGTTTGGAGTTAGATAACCAAATGCCAGTTGATACTAATAAACTTTCTTATCAGGAAATAGTATCCAGCTATCCTTCTGTAACTTTTATCTTTTCGGTTTAGGGATGCTTAAAGCTATCTATCTAATCAATCCTTGCAGTTTTCCTTAATTCCGGTCTAATGGTTTTATAAAACCTTTTATCACCTTTTTAAAAGAGAGAAAAATAAGTCAGATCAAAATGTAAAGTAATTATGTTTCAAATTGAAAGTAAAATAGAAAGTAACTGTAAGCTAACAAATTACAAAGTCCGTGTCATTTGCCCCTCAGGGTTAGGGACTTCACTTCCCATAATGCTGGCTGGGGGATTCTGGGAGTTGAAGTCCACCCATCTGACAAGTGGCCGAACACTAAAATCAGCAGCTACGTATGAAGATGGGCACAGGGTGGGATTTTTAGCACCAGCAATAATCTTGTGGGGGAAGGGGGGGTATAGCTAGTCCTTGTTTAGCAACCACAACTGAGGCTGGCAGCTTGGTTGCTAAGTGAAGCAAAGCAGTTGCTAAGTAACATGGTGAGTTTTTGCGATCTTGAGGCTTGCATTGCTTTCCTGCAAAGGTGGTGAGCATCGGTTGTGCAATTACTTTTTCTTCCTGATCGTAACAGTGGCCAGTCATAAAACAAGGACTACCTGTGCTTAAAGCAATTAGATCATGAAAAGCTTGACTAAATCCTACCCTGCTTTGGAGACGGAGGAAGAACTGCAGGTTTACTTTGAAGGAAGGCCAGGGGTCTTCAAACCTGGCCCTTTGATGACTTGTGGACTTCAACTCCCAGAATTCCTCAGCCAGGAAGGAAACATTGCTCACAGGAAGCAGCAGCATCTCTTATATCTTGTCCTTTGGAGAATATCCCTGCGCGGGTCTCGCTGGAACTAAGGGAAGCTTATTTACTCCAGTGGGACTAACACGCAGGTAAGGAGCCCAGTGGCTGGCTGAGGAATTCTGGGAGTTGAAGTCCACAAGTCATCAAAGGGCCACGTTTGAAGACCCCTGGTCTGAAGTCACGGCATTGAAAGGACCGTTTTGACATGACCCCTGGTAACGGGATCAACATCCGGGGGCTTGGCAACTGGCACATATTTAAGACAGGTGCCCTCCCCCACCATCTGATCCCCTTTTGCAACCTTTCGTCAAGTCAATGGGCGAAGCAAGATTCGCTTAATGACTGCCTGATTCACTTAACAGCCGCAGTGACTCGCAAGAAAGGTGGTAAAACTCAGTCCATCGCTGTCTTTGCTTAGTAACGGGGCTCAGTTGCTACCTCTCTACCCATTTTGGGGGTGGCCCATGGTTGTGGAAGTGTGTGCCACGCGAGCCTTTTTCAGACCAGCTCTTCAAACGGCCGTCGTTGACTTGGCTTTGTGCGTTTGCCGCTCGAAGCCCGGCGCAGTTTCCCCTTTTTGGTGCGGATACCGGTATGTTATCTTACGGTTTCTGGTTTGATCTGTTCCACTTGCACGCTTCTCTCTTCCAAAAACCTTATTCCGTCAGGCTATTCTATAAAGCTGGTATGCATGCACGGTGTTAAAAGAAAGCATTGCAAAACTCCGAGGAAACGTGTCGTTTTACATACGATAAATCCAGATGGTTTTTTATTATATTTTTGCAGGTGCACTTTGACATTCCTAGACAAGAGAGGCTATTACAGGTACAAGCTTTAAATCCGTGGACAGAAAAAAAGAACTATTGACAATGTTCTTTATGTACAGGTAAAACAGTAGCCGGTTAGGTACAACCCCAGGAAAGGAAACATTGGTTGCAGGAAACGGTAGCATCTCTCATATCCCCGCCCTTTGGATAATATGCCTGGGCGAGTCTCCCTGGCACCAAGGGAAGCTTATTCACTCCAGTGGGACTTACACACAGGTAAGGAGCCCAGCGAATGAATTTTCCATAGGCCTTGAACAGATCCTCTGAGTGCAGGGGTCCCCAAACTTGGCAGCTTTGAAGACTTGCGGACTTCAACTCCCAGACTTCCCCAGCCAGCGTCGCAGGAATTCTGGGAGTTGAAGTCCGCGAGTCTTCGCAAGAGGCCACGGCTGGAGAACCCCCCCTGCTCTATCGGTTTAGCTAAATAGTACCCAGGTTTAGTGTTCCTAGCCAGCGTGGGATACGAAGAATCAATTCGACATATTTAAGGGTAGCAAGTTGGGAAGGGCTGCCTTAAAGAACAAGGCAATCCATAGCTGACACCCCGGCTTACGAAAAGGTTTCCAAAGGAGGTGTCGGCTTCGGAAAACACTCGGTACGTGAAAGGTTAAGACGGAGCAAAGGGTGAGGCGTGGGAAAAAGCAGGGGAGTCCAACTGTTCCAAGGGTCTCAAGTCAGAAATGCAGCCAGCCATTAGGGGAATAGCTCAGTCCACCCCCACCCCCCCCCAGTTCTGTTTCTGCCCAACGCTTGCCAAACCGGCGGATGACGTTCCGGACAGGCCTCGTTCTGCCGGCGCAGAGTGAAAAGCAACAGGCTGGCGCGCGGCTTCCATCTTTGCGTACTTTTAAATCATCTTTGGATTCGTCACCGAGCTTCCGCCTCTCAAGTCGGTCAATTTTTTTTTTATTTTTATTTTTATTTTTAATGACGAAAGGGAATTAGCCACAGCCAAAGAGGGGGTGGGCCTGGTGTCTGTTACGTACGATTCTAAAAGGCCAACCAGCTCACCAAATAAAACGCCCCTCTGATCCGCGGCTGAGCAGCTGCTCACCAGCCCAGAAACGTACTTGGCAAATGCAAAATAGCAGAAGGTAGCGAGGCTGGGGGGTGGGGGGGTGAGGGGTCTCCTGAGGCACCACGCCAGCAGAATGCCTCTTGGGCTATCCTTAAGAGAGGGTGCAAGACCCTGGAATTTTTATGCCTCCCCCCCTTCCGGAATAGGAGCGACTCAAGAGAACAAGCAACAAGGACCCTTAACGCTGAAGAGTACGTCTTGAGGATCAGTCCTCGCAGACCCAATGCAGACCTACACCCTTACACACAGTTGAAGAAAACACGGGTGAAGGAGCTGATGAGAATATATTCACAGTTACGACCGTCAAAACGTAAAAATAAAAGCGGGGAGGGGGAAACGACAACTGAACTTGCCATGTGCAACAATGTGAAACAGACAAACCGAACTATAGAACAATACGAAGGTGGGGGGGGCACAGCCTTCAGCTCTCGGACCCCACCCCCTTTTCAGCAGCATCTTAACTTTCCACCCCTTGCTTGGTAGCCTGCCTTATTGACGAGGAGCGAGTTCAAATCTCTCCACCCAGATATTTGGGGTCCCTCTCTCTCTCTCAAGCTTTATAGTGCTGCCATTGAGAGGACAGCAGAAGAACCCTCCCACCACCACTCCAGAGGTTTAATTTCTTCTGGGGAGGGGGGGGAACTGGAGATAAGAAGCCAGGTCAGGTAAGCTACAGTGGAAGACCAGGAAACCTTGGGTCACGAATGCTCCCAGGTTGCAGAGGAGGAGACGGCGAGGAGAGGAAGGGGACAACGGTTGTGTGGACAAACTGCTAGACCAGGTAGCCCCCACTGGTCTTCACGGCGGAGGTTCTCCAGGAAACCGATCCACCCGGAACCGTGTTTGGTGGTTGTTTCTTAAATTCGTCCTTGTAAACAAGCCAGGGACCTTCTATCGGCAAAAATAAAAATAAAATAAAATGGAGAGCGGGTTTCGAAACCTTCCCCTTGGCCTTGCTACCGAAAAGCTTTCGTGGTCTATTTCGACCTCGCCTCTTTCGCAGTTCCAACCCGCCCACCCCACAAAAAGTGCCAGGCTTTCAACAGAAAGGGGAGGTGGGGTGGTGGTGGGGAAAAAGCCGTCGAGGCTAGCAAAATAATAATAATATTAATAATAATTCTCTCGTCACTTCTCAACCTTGCTATCGGGCGTCATCGAGGTGACCGCAGCGAGACTAGCCTTTGGCTGCGAGGATCGAAGAAAGAGTGTAAAAGGGAGAGAGAGGGAGAAGGCCACGGGGGGGAGGGGGGGGAGCAAGGGGACGTCCGTCCCCCCTCTCCCCGTGTTTCTCTGGGCTTCTAAGACAGACTAATGTAACTCATGCATTTCTGGTTTCCTAACTAAAAGCTCGTTCGCCTTCAACCCCGCAGCACAAGTAGCAAAACCGTTCCTTCGCGGTAGGCCAGAGACCGCCCTGGGGAACCTGTTCTTCTCAAAAAGGCCTTTCTCCGGGACTTCTCCTTTTTAAGTCCTAACGCCTCGCGGCTTTGTCGCTCGCCTCTGCATTGCGCGGCAAAGTGAGAGCCCCTGCCCTGGGCAGGCGCGACCGGTTTTTACTTGGGGACCAGCCCGCGAGACTGGGGGTACAGCTGAGAGCTGCAGGCGCTGGACGGGGAGCTGCCGGATTTCCTTCCAGTTTTAGGCCTGCGGAATGCAAAACAGACAGAAGAGAAGCATGAAGAAGGGGGCCAGCTTTCCCAGCAAACATCACAGGTAAAAAAGAAAGACGACAAATCGTGATCTAA
This sequence comes from Vipera ursinii, assembly GCF_947247035.1. NCBI lineage: Eukaryota > Metazoa > Chordata > Lepidosauria > Squamata > Viperidae > Vipera > Vipera ursinii. Next base: position 2,082,244 of record NC_139516.1, read on the forward strand.
ATCGGGGGGGGGGGGTGTTCCCCAACTCCCGGGCCGTAGACTGGCACTGGGCCAGGGCAGGCCAGAAACCGGGCTGTGCAAAGCCTCATCTGTGGGGTGCGGGCGGCAGGCGGAACTACACCCGCTCCGGTCCGCGGGAAAAACCTCCCTCCGAGGATCCGGTCCCTGGTGCCCAAAACGTTGGGGGGGGGGGGGAGGAAGACACTGAAATTGCATTCCTGCCTAGAATTTCATTTGTTGTGTACTTGTTGTACTAACCAAAGTCACTGGGTTCATCCCTCTGGGAAGATCTTGCCTGCATCGTTAAAGTCTTTTTTTTAATGCCAACTTTATTATTTTTATACATAACAAGGTGGCAAATATATCTTCAAGTCCTCCTCCCTCCTCTTGTTTTTCCCCGCAACAACCCTGTGAGGTGGGTTGGGCTGAGAGTCACTCGCTGGCCCAGCTGGCTTTCACGCCTAAGGCGGGACTAGAACTCACCGTCTCCTGGTGATTGGCCCAAAGCCACTCAGCTGGCTTTCCTATCTAAGGCGGGACTAGAACTCACCGTCTCCTGGTGATTGGCCCAAAGCCACTCAGCTGGCTTTCATGCTTAAGGCGGGACTAGAACCCACCGTCTCCTGGTGATTGGCCCAAAGCCACTCAGCTGGCTTTCCTATCTAAGGCGGGACTAGAACTCACCGTCTCCTGGTAATTGGCCCAAAGTCACCCAGCTGGTTTTCATGCCTAAGGCGGGACTAGAGCTCACCGTCTCCCGGTGATTGCGTCAAAGTCATCCAGCCGGCTTTCATATATACTGTGGAATTAGAACACCCTGTCTCCCAGTTTTTAGGCCAGCACAAGAAGTAGTAAACCAAACTGGCTTTCTCTTTTTGTTGTTGTTTTAACCAATAGTCAAAGCACGGCTTACACCAGTGTTTCTCAACCTTGGCAGCTTGAAGATTTCACTCCCAGAATTCCTCACGGACTTCAATTCCCAGAATTCAACTCTCAATTCTGAGAGTTGAAGTCTACACATCTTCACGCTGCCAAGACTGAATAACATTGGGTTACGTGTACACAAGTTTTAGAATTAGAATTAGAATTAGAATAGAATACAAAATAGAATACAATAGAATACAGAATAGAGAATAGAATAGAATAAAATAGAATTGTGGAATAGAAATTAGAATAGAATAGAATTATGGAATGGAATAGGAATAGAATAGAATAAGATATAGAATAGAATAGAATAGAATAGAATAGAATAGAATAGAATAGAATAGAATAGAATAGAATAGAATAGAATAGAATAGAAAGAACAGAATAGAAAGAATAGAACAGACTGAATAGAAAGAATAAAATAATCTTTATCGTCACTGTGCAACTCACAACCAAATTAACTACACAAGGAAAAACCACAAATAACATACATTTTGTGTGTGTGTGTGTGTGTGTGAGAAAGAGAGAGAGAGAGATTTATCCATCACATTTACAGAAGGAGTGCGCTGTTATCTCGGCTTTCTCTGTCTCTCATATTTCAGAAATTCCTGCATCTCCAGCAGATTTTTTTTTTTTACACAGAAATCTCTTCCCCAGTTAAGGAGGCTGAAAACCAGCCAATTCAGCCCTCCAACTTCCTAGACCTCCAAAAAGAACAGTGGGTTAAAATTCCAGCTTACCGGGATTTTGATTTCTTGTTCGACGTGCTCTCAAAAGTAGACGCGTCCACCTGGATCTCATCTTCATCTTGCAAAGCGGCTTCGAGAGCGGCCTGGACTTTGGGGGCAATGGCCGGGCCCTCGTAATCCCGCGTGGTCCGACTGGGCATATCCAGTTCCAGCAGGACGATGTTTTCTGCCTAAAATAGTCCAAATTCAGCAGAGTTTGATTATTTCAACAGTGCAATGATGTCTGGGTTTTTTTTTAAAAAATATTCCCTTTATTTTGGGATTATTGTTGTCTTTGGTAAACCACGCCAAGAAGTAACATTGGGACGTCTTATGGCTCTCATAATTAAATATGAGACAATTAATAAAGGCCACAGATTGGAGTTCCGCAGGAATCTTCCCAACTCATGGTTGGAACCTGCTAGGAGTTAGATAAGGGTCCAGGGAATTTAAAGACGGTTGGAGTTAGTCTGCTTGTGGCTACATAGGGATTCTAGGCTGATCCCTCTTTTAACTCCGCCCCCAGATTCTGCCACAACTCCTATCTATCTCAGTCCAGAGGTACTAAAGGATGCAGTGGCCTGCCCTTCTTCCCCAAAATGAAATCTGTCACTCCGGAGATCTTCAAAGAGTAAGGTTCTCAGCTAGTCCTATTTTGTACAAGACAGGTTGTCATAAAAATAGAATAGAATAGAATAGATTTTAGAATAGAATAGAATAGAACAGAATATAGAATAGAATAGAATAGAATATAGAATAGAATAGAGTAGAGTAGAGTAGAACAGATTGTAGAATAGAACATAACAGAATAGATTGTAGAACAGAACAGAATAGAGCTGGAAGGGACCTTGGAGGTCTTCTAGTCCAGCCCCCTGCTCAAGCAGGAGAACCTATACCATCTCAGACAAGTGACTGTCCAGCCTCTTCCTAAAAACCTCCAGTGATGGAGCACCCATGAGTTCTTGTGGCAAGCTGTTCCACTGGTTAATTGTCCTCAAATGTCAGGAAGTTTCTCCTTAATTCCAGGTTGCTTCTCTCTTTGGTCAGTTTCCAACCGTTGTTTCTCGTCCTTCCCTCTGGTGCTTTGGACAATAAAGTGACCCCCTCCTCTTCTCTGGGGCAGCCCCTCAGATACTGGAATGCTGTTATCGTGTCTCCCCTATTTCTCCTTTTCCTTAGACTAGCCAAACTCAAGCCATGCAGCCGTTCTTTGTACGTTTTAGTCTCCAGGCCTTGGATCATCTTAGTTGCTCTGCTCTGGATTTTTTCCAAACTCTTAACATCTTTTTTGTGGTATGGTGACCAAAACTGCCTGCAGTATAAGTACCGGTAGTCTCCCACTTACAACCATTCATTTACTAACTTCCCAAAGTTACAACAGCACTAACGAAGTGACTCAGGACCAATTTTCACCCTTGGGACCGTTGCAGCATGCCCACGATCAAAATTCAGGCGCTTGGCAAGGGGCACGTATGTATGAGCGTCCCGCGGTCATGTGGTCACTCTTTGCCCCTTCCCAGCCAGCTTCCAACAAGCCAAGTCAACGTGGGAAGCCAGATTCATTTAACGACCACAGCATCCCCCTAACAACTGCGACGATCGACTTGGCTCTGTGGCGAAAGGGTTGGGGAAAAAAAGGGACAAAACTCGCCGAACAGCTGCCTTGCTTTAGCGACGGAAATCGTGGCCGTAGGTCGAGGAGCACCTGTGTGTGACGGGTAGGAGTTCTGCAGAGACTCAAGGGAAATTCTGTGGGGTCCCGGCAGGACAGGAGGGGCGGAGATACGCGGGGGAGGAGCGCTGCCGTTTCCCTGCGATCGGTCGTAAGGACGAATGACCCCAGGGACACTGGGGCAGCCGTAACTTCCAACCGGGATCGTAAGTAGCTTTTGAGAGATCTGGACATTAAGTGACCGGTCGTAAGACGAGGATCAGCTGTACTGTACTCGTCACACAGTTCCAGGCCATGAAGGCTCCTGGAGAACAGGGACCTCCCAAGAGACATGACGTCACTTATCTCCGGTCTACTACACGGTCCTTTCCGCAGTTCCAAGAAGGCTCCACCACGCCCATCTGCACCCCTCAGGTGACTCTGAGGACACAGGTAAGCCTCCAGGTAGCCTTAAGGACTCTCTAAAAGGATGCAAATGACCGGTTGTCTGCAAGGAGTATAAATCCTTCCATTCCACTTGAAGACATTTCCCTTCTCAGCCAAGAAATATCTTCAGCTCTGATTGGATGGTGGGGAATAGAAGGGTTTATACTCCTTGCGGACAGCTGGTCATTTGCATCCTTTTAGAGAGCCCTTGAGGCCACCTGGAGGCTTACCTGTGTCCTCAGGGTCACCTGAGTGGTGCAATTAGGTGGAGCCTTCTTGGGAATGCTGAAAGGAATTCTACACCCATTTGCACCACTCAGGTGACCCTGAGGACACAGGTAACTCTCCAAGTGGCCTCAACGACTCTCTGAAAAAAGGCAAACGACCAGCAGTCTGCAAGGAGTATAAATCCTTCCCATCCCCACCCTCCAGTCAGAACCCGAAGAAGCTTCTGGGATGAGAAGGGAAACGTCTTCAAAGGAGAAACAAGGAAGTCCAGTTGCCTCCTGAAAAAAGCACCTTTGGGACAACCATGACCGGGATGACTGGGAATCTCCACAGACCCCAAAGAGAAATCCCCCTATTTTTATAGGACCTAAAGGCCTGTTTTGCACATCTTTCTCAGGTTGAGGCCTCCTTGTTTTTCAGGGCACTCATTTTTATTCCCGATCTCCCCCACAAAACACAGTCGGAGCTCACCCTGTACCGAGCTTCCGGGCGGACCATCATGGACATCCTCGCGTGCTGACTCAGCGGCCTCTTGTACCCCACGGCGGACACCGGCCTTCTCATCATCTGTTGGTTCCTGGAGCAGAGAAGGGAAACAGCAGGTCAAATACACAAGGTCCTCCCTGCTGTATGAGGAAAAAGACTTAATAATAATAATAACAATAAAGTTGGAAGGGACCTTGGAGGTCATCTAGTCCAACCCCCTGCACAGGCAGGAAACCCTATACCATGTCAGTCAAATGGCTGTCCAGTCTCATCATCATCATAATTTGGAAGGGACCTTGGAGGTCATGTAGTCCAACCCCCTGCTCAGGCAGGAAACCCTATACCATTTCAGACAAATGGCTGTCCAGTCTCTTCTTAAAAACTTGCAGTGTTGGAGCATTCGCAGCTTCTGGACGCAGGTGGTTCCGCTGGTTAATTGTTCTCACTGCCAGGAAGTTTCTCCTTAGTTCCAGGTTGCTTCTCTCCTTGATTAGTCCCCATCCGTTGCTTCTTGTCCTGCCTTCAAGAGAATAGCTTGACTCCCTCTTCTTTGGGGCAGCCCCTGGGATACTGGAAGGCTGCTATCATGTCCCCCCTTGCCTTTCTGTTCATTAAACTACACATACCCAGTTCCAGCACCCGTTCCTTGTATGTTTTGGCCTCCAGTCCCCTGATCATCTCCAACTTAAATACTTAAGCGTAATGAAAATCTTAACCAGTTAAGGAGGTTTCAAATATTTGGGGGCAAACAAACTTAAATAAGAATTGCAAACAGGATCTATGGTAAGGCAATCGAGATGATCAGTCGGAAAAGAAGCTTTATATCAGTGTGGTTGTTATTTGTAGACATATTAGAAAAAGTCTACATTTAATTGTTATTTATCTAAATGATAAGAACGGTATTAATTAAAGATTGGCAAAAGGGAACATTTTTGGAAGAAGACAAAAACATGAAGCAAAACTTATTATGTGGACTATAGAATTATAGAAACTAATTGTTATTGTTTTTTAAAATATAAACCCAGACAACACAATGTTTACCAAATATTAAGGTGATTATGCAAAAATAAATAATAACACATATTTAAACAAAAAAACAAATACACAATGCCCTCTCTGTTTATTACACACAGATACACACACCATAAGGTTCGGAAAGCCTATGAAGATAACTATTTAGTCTGGAATGATATAGGATTTCCTCCCTGAGCAGGGGGCTGGACTAGAAGACCTCCAAGGTCCCTCCCAATTCTGTTATTCAGTGGAACAACCTGCCTCCACAAGCTGTGAATGCTCCAACACTGGAGGTTTTCAAGAAGAGACTGGAAAAGGATTTGTCTGAAATGGTATACGGTTTCCTCCCTGAGCAGGGGGTTGGACTAGATGACCTCTAAGGTCCCTTCCGACTTTTGTTATCCTGTTCTGTCAATGTCCACATCTCTGTACAGGAAGTCCTCGATTTATAACCATTCATCTAGTGACCATTTGAAGTTACAACGGCACTGAAAAAAGTGACTTATGACCGTTTTTCACACTTGTGACCATTGCTGCACCCCCAGGGTCACGTGATCAAAATTCAGATGCTCCCGGGGGGGGGGTGTCACGTGATCCCCTTTTGACAAGCCAAGTCAGAACGGGGGAAGCCGGATTCCCTTAACAACCATGTGACTTAAATGAACAACTGCAGGGACTCACTTAGCGACGGTGACAGGAAAGGTTGTCAAAGGGGGCAAGCCTCGCGACTACATGACCCACAGCTGAGCCCAAAACCTCCGTTGCTAAGCGAGGCAGTCATTAAGTGAGTTTGGCCCCCTTTTAGGACCTCTCTCGCCGCAGCCGTTAAGCGAAACAGCGCAGTTGTGAAGTTAGTCATACTGTCGTTAAGTGAAACTGGCTCCCCCCCCCCCCGGTCGACCGGGCTTGTCAGAAGGTCGCAAAAAGGGACCCCGGGACCCTGCAACCGTCGTAAACACGAGCCGGTTGCAAAGTTGCCAAATTTTGATTACACGGACCGTCAGGTTGCCCCAAAGGTGCTTTTTTTCCCCAGGAGGCAACTGGACTTCCTTTTTTTCTTTTCTCTGAAGACGTTTCTCTCCTCATCCGAGAAGCTTCCTCAGGTTCTGACTGGATGGTGGGGAAAGAAAAGGATTTATACTCCTTGCAGACAGCTGGTCATTTGCATTTTTTTTAGAGAGTCGTTGAGGCCACCTGGAGGTTTACCTGTGTCCTCAGTGGTGCTTTTTCAGGAGGCAACTGGTCTTTCTTGCTTTTCTTTGATGACGTTTCGCTCCTCATTGTATCCTGTATCCAAGTGGCCCCAACGAATCTCAAAAAGACTACTAACGACCAGATGACTACAAAGAATATAAATCCTTCCATTCCCCGCCAGGCAACTGGACTTCCTTGTTTTTTCTCTTTGAAGACGTTTCGCTTCTCACCCGAGAGGCTTCCTCAGGTTCTGACTGGATGGTGGGGAAGGGAAGGATTTATACTCCTTGCAGACCGCTGGTCCTTTGCCTTCTTTCGGAGAGTCGTTGAGGCCACCTGGAGGTTCGCCTGTGTCCTTGATTAATCAAAATTGAGCAGCCCTCCCTCAAACGAGGGGGAGGGACACGACACCGTCTCTCTCCAGTCTACAACACGGTCCTTTCCGCAGTCCCAAGGAGGTTTCTCACCCATTTGCAACATCCAGGAGTCGGTTGCCAAGTGCCTGAATTTTTGATCACAAGACTGTGGGGAAGCTACAACGGTCTTAAGCGTGAAACACGTCTGCAAGTCACATTTTTCAGTGCCCTTGTGAACTTTATACACGGTCACGAAGCGAAGCGTTGTGAGTCCGGGACCACCCGTCAGTGAACCTGGAGGTGTTCCCTCAACCCTCCAAGTGAAAGAGGACTCACTCCAATCGGGTGATGGGGTGAAGTTTCCACTGGTCCTCCTCCTCGTCGAAGAAGGATCTGTTCATGATCTTGTTCTTCTCTTCCAGAGGAATGAAGTTCTCAATGATCAAGTGCCTGCGTCGGATCGGGAAAGGAGGAAGTGAGATATGGCGAACCCAGAAGATTGTTTTCCTCGCTGGACTACACTTCCCAGATGGGTCACGTGAAGAGGTCTCGTCTCTGGGGCAGCTGACCACCGTCACGTTCCTTCCCTCCCACGCTCTGGAGCAGGGGTGGGGGGAATTATGGCCCTCCTGTGGCTTGTAGGCTTCAGTCCCTAAAATCCCGGCTTCCCGGGCTGGCTGAGGAATTCTGGGAGTCGTAGTCCGCAAGGTAGAAAGGAGCCACCTTATTAAAGAGTAATACACGGTTAGTTGGAACCTACTTCAGCTTGAGCTCCCGGGTCAGCTCGTTCTGAGTTTGTTCCAGTTCTTGTCTCTCCTTGATGTGCTCTTCCTGCAGGTCGTGGATCTCAGCCTTCACAGCTTGCAGCTTAGAAAACAGCTGGAAGAGAGGAATACAGCTGTCGAGGGTGACACGCACAAGGCTACCACCTCTGCACAAAAAGACCGTGCGTGGGCAGTGACTAGAATCCTCCTCCTCCACTCTGCAAACCCCACTCCCTTCTAACACTGATGATGTTCCCTAGTTGGGTCACGAAACGTCTGCAAGAAAACAACCCAGCTCAGAGAGCACCAAAGACCCCACAGTTATCTTCCTCCTCCTCCTCCTCCATTCCCGTCTAGCATTGATGACATTACCTAGTTGGGTCACGAAACGTCTGCAAGAAAACAACCCAGCTCAGAAAGCACTATGGATGCCCTCCTCCTCCTCCTCCTCCTCCTCCTCCTCCTCACACCCCACTCCCTTCTCGTCCTGATGATGTTATCTAGTTGGGTCACAAAACATCTGCAAGAAAACAGCCAAGCTCAGAGAGCACCCAGGACCCCAGTCTTCTTCTTTCTCCTCCTCCTCCTCTCTTCTTCTTCCTCCTCCTCCTCCTCCTCCTCCTCCCTACTAGCACTGATGATGTTCCCTAGTTGGGTTGTAAAACCTCTGCAAGAAAACAGCCCAGCTCAGAGAGCACCCAGGACCCCAGTCTTCCTCCTCCTCCTCCTCCTCCTCCTCCTCCTCTCTTCCTCCTCCTCCTCCTCCTCCTCCTCCTCCTCCTCCTCCTCCTCCTCCTCCTCCTCCTCCTCCCTACTAGCACTGATGATGTTCCCTAGTTGGGTTGTAAAACCTCTGCAAGAAAACAGCCCAGCTCAGAGAGCACCCAGGACCCCAGTCTTCCTCCTCCTCCTCCTCCTCTCTTCTTCCTCCTCCTCCTCCTCCTCCTCCTCCTCCTCCTCCTCCTCCCTACTAGCACTGATGATGTTCCCTAGTTGGGTTGTAAAACCTCTGCAAGAAAACAGCCCAGCTCAGAGAGCACCCAGGACCCCAGTCTTCCTCCTCCTCCTCCTCCTCCTCCTCTCTTCTTCCTCCTCCTCCTCCTCCTCCTCCCTACTAGCACTGATGATGTTCCCTAGTTGGGTTGTAAAACCTCTGCAAGAAAACAGCCCAGCTCAGAGAGCACCCAGGACCCCAGTCTTCCTCCTCCTCCTCCTCCTCCTCCTCTCTTCCTCCTCCTCCTCCTCCTCCTCCTCCTCCTCCTCCTCCTCCTCCTCCTCCTCCTCCTCCCTACTAGCACTGATGATGTTCCCTAGTTGGGTTGTAAAACCTCTGCAAGAAAACAGCCCAGCTCAGAGAGCACCCAGGACCCCAGTCTTCCTCCTCCTCCTCCTCCTCCTCCTCTCTTCTTCCTCCTCCTCCTCCTCCTCCTCCTCCTCCTCCTCCTCCTCCTCCTCCCTACTAGCACTGATGATGTTCCCTAGTTGGGTTGTAAAACCTCTGCAAGAAAACAGCCCAGCTCAGAGAGCACCCAGGACCCCAGTCTTCCTCCTCCTCCTCCTCCTCCTCCTCTCTTCTTCCTCCTCCTCCTCCTCCTCCTCCCTACTAGCACTGATGATGTTCCCTAGTTGGGTTGTAAAACCTCTGCAAGAAAACAGCCCAGCTCAGAGAGCACCCAGGACCCCAGTCTTCCTCCTCCTCCTCCTCCTCCTCCTCTCTTCCTCCTCCTCCTCCTCCTCCTCCTCCTCCTCCTCCTCCCTACTAGCACTGATGATGTTCCCTAGTTGGGTTGTAAAACCTCTGCAAGAAAACAGCCCAGCTCAGAGAGCACCCAGGACCCCACAGTCCTCCTCCTCCCCTTCTAGCATGTTCCCTAGTTGGGTCACGAAACGCCTGCGAGACAAAACTGCCCAGCTGGGGGATCACCGAGGACCCCTCGTTCCAACCCTGAGCGACAAAAGATTCTCCCGGACTGGTTATCACCTTTTTCAGTTTTTTAGTTTTGATGTCCACCTCCTGCTGTAAGGAGCTGTAGGTCTCCTTCAGCTCCAGCGTCTCTTCATCCCGGCTTTCCATCTGCTGTTGGATTTCTCGCTCCCGTCGTTTCTGTAGGACGCATCAAAGGGTTGGCGTTCGTTTGAAGCTTCTCAATTCACTAACCCTACGCCTTCCCGCTCTCGTGAGGGAGCCCTTGACAGGGGGACTCTGGACTTGGCTGAGGAATTAACCCGCCTCCCAGCTTCTTTATCCCACCGTGAACTGTCAATGAATTAAAAGTGATGAATGAAGTCGACAAGTTCGGAAACCCGTTTGACTCTCGCACTCTTCACTTAAAAAAAAACCGTCAACTGCTGATTCTCAAGAGGTAGCGACTGATTGTACCGCACAGAAATTTTAATCAGATGGGAAAAAAATGAAAGGTGGATGGCTACTTCAAGCGATGGCGGTTTATGACAGTTTTTTATTCATTTATTTATTGATTGATTGATGGGATTTATATCCCGCCCTATCTCCCGAAGGACTCAGGGCGGCTAACAACAAAACATATAATAAGTACAGAAATTAAGATAAAAATAAAATTAAAATCATCTGTGCAATAAATTAAAATTAAAAACTAAAAATAAATTAAAAATACTAAATATAAATTAATTAAAATGCCTGTCAGTCTAGGTCACCCTGGTGGAACAGGTGTGTTTTGAGGCCGCGGCGAAAGGATTGGAGGTTTTGGGCCATCCGAAGCTCAGGGGGGAGCTGATTCCACAGGGCTGGCGCTCCCACAGAGAAGGCCCTGCCCCTGGGGGTCGCCAGCCGACATTGCCTAGTCGACGGTACCCTGAGGAGGCCTTCTCTGTGTGAGCGTCCTGGACGATGGGAATTTGTTCCCGGCAGCAGATGGTCCTACAAGTATCCCGGGCCTAGGCCATGTAGGGCTTTAAAGGTAAGTGCCAGCACCTTAAATCTCACCCAGAGGGCAACCAGTAGCCAATGCAGCTCACGCAGGAGGGGTGTAATATGGGAGTATCGGGGAGCTCCCATCACTACCCGTGCAGCTGCACTCTGCACTAGCTGAAGCCTCCGGGTGGTCTTCAAGGGCAGCCCCATGTAGAGAGCATTACAGTAGTCTATACGGGAGGTAACGAGTGCATGGGTGACTGTACGTAGGGCATCTCGGTCCAGAAAGGGGCGCAGTTTTTGCTGGAAAGTGGCACTCTTCCAGTTCCCAGCCCAAAGAAAAGGTCCCCTGGCTATAATGGGTTCACGTAAAATGACTGCCCTGTTCGCTTAATGACCGCAGTGTCCATTTATCCACCAAAAAGAAGTTAATAAAATCAGGCAGGGTCACATGGTGACCCGCTTTACGGCCCTCCGTAACCTGCGGCCGTAATTCCTGGCTCAGTTACACTTGTTGAGGACCTCCCGTAGTTTTCACACCTGCGAAAGACGTTCTCAGGACCCTTCGTCCCAGTAGGAAAGAGGTCTGCAGGTGAACAGCAAAATGAAAGATGTGGTGGTGGGGGAGGAAATGGGCAGTTCTGCCCTTATCTCACCTGCTCAGCAATCTCTTGCCGCTTCTGTTCCAGAATTTTCTGCTGCTCGTTTGTGTGGTCCACAATGTTCTTCCCACCAACAAGAAGCTTGCTCTCCATGGCCTTAGAAGCAAAAAAATAAGGAGCGCCGGGGGAGAAATTTCATAATATTAGAACGTAGCAGATATCATCCTGGTCTCACAGCTGTAATTCCCTTCAACTTAAAAGTTTTAACATTTCTATCTATATCTATATCTATCATCTGTTTCTCTCTCTCTCTCCACCCACCTATATCTACCTCTCTTTCTCTATCTCTTTATCTCTCTCTCTCATCTCTCTCTCTCTCTGTATCTATCTCTATATATTATATCTATCTCTGTCTCTCTAGTCTCTATCTATCTCTATGTGTCTCTATCTATCTCTATCTAATCTCTATCTCTATCATCTGTCTCTAACTTATCTATCATCTATCTATCTATCTATCTATCTATCTATCTATCTATCTATCTATCTATCTATCTATCTATCATCTATCTCTATCTCTCTCTTTATTTCATTTCATTTCATTTATTATATTTGTATACCGCCCTTCTCCCGAAGGACTCAGGGCGGTGAACAGGGCACATATAAAAATACAGAATACAAAAATTAAAAAAGAATTAAATAAGAGCCCGAGCTAAAAACAGTAGAATAATATAAAAATCCACAATAAAAACCCGAGCACATCCCCCATCAGGCCAGGCCGGCTTGTTCAAATAAATAGGTCTTCAGATCGCGTCGGAAGGAGCGAAGGTCAGCTGCCATCCGGAGCTCAACCGGCAGCTGATTCCATAAAGCCGGGGCGCCCACAGAGAAGGCCCTCCCCCTATCTCTCTCTCTCTCTCTCTAATATCTATCTATCTGTCTCTGTCTCTATCTAATCTCTATCATCTCTATCTCTGTCTCTAACTTATCTATCTATCTATCTATCTATCTATCTATCTATCTATCTATCTATCTATCTATCTATCATCTATCTATCTATCATCTATCTATCTATCATCTATCTATCTATCTTTCTATCTATTATCTATCTATCATCTATCTATCATCTATCTATCTATCTATCTATCTATCTATCTATCTATCTATCTATCTATCTATCTATCTATCTATCTATCTATCATGCTGGTTAATGACCAATAAAAACATACTCTTTGGTATAAAAGACATCTCACCTTGATTTTGGCCCCCAGCTTTTCAGCTGCTTCTTTCTCACGTTTCAAGTCTTCCATCTTCTTCTCCTTCTCCTTCAGCAGCCTCATCTTGTCCTCGGCTACCAAGCTGTGGTCCTCCAGGATGGCCTTCTTCTCTATCTCCAGCTTCTCCTGCTGCTCTTTCCAGTAGTCATCTTTGTCCACCCCTTCCTCTTCTTCACCCTCCTCCTCTTCACCCTCCTCCTCTTCTTCCTCCTCTTCCTCCCCCCCGATCCCGTCTCTCCTCCTCTCCTTCTTCTTCCTCTTGACGATGGACCTCTTCTCCAGCTGGGCCTTCAGGCGAGCAATTTCTTCTTGGAACTCCCGCAGGAGAGCATCTTTGGGGTCTTCGTTGACTCTGGGCTTGTTCTTGATGTTCTTGGCCCGGTTGGCGTATCGCAAGGTGGTTAGGGTTTCCTCGACGTTATAGGAGGCCGGGCCGATGTTGGCCACCATCACCGTCTTGGCGTTGCCGCCCAAGGAATCCTGGAGCAGGCGGGTCAGCTTCGAGTCTCTGTAGGGAATGTGGGTGCTTTTGCCGTCCACAAGGGCCGATATGACGTTGCCCAACGCCGAGAGAGAGAGGTTGATCTTGGTGGCCTCTTTCAACCTCTCGCCCTGGGCTCCCGTCTTGGACTGACGCTCGCTGCCCGCCAGGTCCACCAGGTTCAGCTTCCCGACACGGATGTGGTTCTCCCCGTCCAGCCCAACCTCGCTGCATTCAATGGTGATGACAAAAATGGCGTGGGAGCGGGAACTGTGTTCGTTCATGTTGGTGGCGCCCACCGAACGGTTCTGGTTCCCGACGTTCATCACGTGCTCGATTTCCTTCACGCTTTTGGTGACAAAGGACGAGAGGTCCTTGACGTAGACACCCGTGTCGGGCCGCTCCTTCAGCTCCAGCCTCTTGGACTGGTCCTTGGAGAGTAAGTCCCTGATTTCCTCTTGGTAGATCTCCAAGTAGGAGGCCCTGACCAGGTACTGCTGGTTCTGAGACCGAGAGATGTGGGTGAAGATGTGGTCGAAGGAGTTGGGGATGACCCCTCTTTTCTCCGGGTCTCCGCGCACCCCTTCCATGGTGTACGTTTTCCCCGTCCCGGTCTGCCCATAGGCAAAAATGGTCCCGTTGAATCCCTGGAGAACCGAGTCCACCAGCGGCCGGAAGGTCTCATCGTAAAGCTCAAACTGTTTGGAGCTCCAGTCGTAAACCGCGTCAAAGGTGAACGTCTTTGGAAGCTCGTGAGATGTTCCCTTGGGGTTCTTCACGGAGACTTGCCCCAGTTTCACGTCCACGTCCACCACTTGCTCATAGGAGGCCACTTTCTCTTTGCCGTTCATCGGCCGGCATCGTACGACAACTCTGACCGTCTCCGAGCACTTTAGCTTCAACATGACAACAGATTCGCACGGGGGAGGGGGGAGCAAAGGAACTGATGGCGGGATCAGGAAGATCAAGGATTCTTCTAATCCTGCAAAGAACGTAGTGCGACAACAGAACGTGAAGTGCTCGGACGCTGTAATTGTTAGCGTAGCAAGCGGAAGTTCCTACTCTATCGGATTAACACTTAACATTCTGGATCGGGGGTGTCTAACCGTGGCTACTTTCAAGACTTGAGGACCTTCAACTCCCAGAATTCCCCAGCCAGCCACGATAAACCCTTCTATTCCCCACCCTCCGGTCAGAGCTGAAGACGCTTCTTGGAGGAGAATTCCGAAAGGTCTTCAAAGAAAAAACAAGGAAGGTTTGTGGAATTGTAAGCCACCCTGGGTCATTTGATAATGAGGTGGAGGACATACAAATGTACTCAATCAATCAGTCAGTCACTCCTTCTGGGAATAAAGATCACAGCTCTCCTCTGCTGAGCCCGACCCCTTGCTACCAGCTCTTCTGTACGTACTTCACCTGCCAGATGACTCCAGATGAAGATAAACGTGGCTCCAGACTCACACGGGTGCAACTGAACGGCTGACAAAGGCTGTTGTTGTCGGAGGAACGGCAGTGACTCACACCTTGCCCTCCTCTGTGTAAAGCAGGGGTAGGCAACCTTGGTTTTTTTATGACTCGGGAACTTCAATTCCCAGAATTCCTGAGCCAGCCATGCTGAGGGGAAAGGGAGAAGTTTCCAAGCTGAGCCATGCTGGCTCAGGAATTCTGGGAGTTGAAGTCCACCAGTCATGAGGGGGCCATATGCTGGGTCAGGAATTCTGGGAGTTGAAGTCCACCAGTCCTGAGGGGGCCATAGTCCCCCCATGCTGGCTCAGGAATTCTGGGAGGTGAAGTCCACAAGCCAAGAAGGAGTCATAGTTCTCCCATGGTGACTCAGGAATTCTGGGAGTTGAAGTCCACCAGTCATAAAAGAGCCAAGGTTGCCTACCCCTGGTGTAAAGTGTAAAGTCTTGAGCCATCGTTTTACCATCAGCTCATCAGCAGAGCTTAATGTTGGCTAGATCCCGCCAGGATTTTAACCTTGGCATCTGTTTGCAGCACAACCCTTATTCTCCCGGCCAAAATGGAATCCGTTGTGGCTTCCGATTCATGCTGAATGTCTTTGCTACTCTCCTCATTCCCCCGGGGATTAAATGGAGAGATCAGGTGCATTTCTGACTTATGGGAAATTCTTCACATCCACAACCAGCCTCTATCCTCACCCCTCACATCCTTCAGGAGAAAAGGGTTAGAATTGAGCAATTTTTTGTTTTAAGATGAAGCTGCCTCGGAGCAGAACTCCATCTGGGTAACCTTGTCATGTCCCTGTAGTTTTCTTGGCTGCAAAACCAACCGCTGTGCTATTCTTGCATTTTTCCCAGGACAAATCCCCCCCAATTTCCTAGTCCTAGCCTACGTCTGGACACATTTCTGGCCGAAACCAGATCTATTTTTGGTTTAAGTCAGCAAAGGTGTGTCTGACACCACGACCATGAAGCTGGCCAATTTTTGGCTAACCTTCTGGAGGTGTTGTCATCCTTCAGCTTTACATCTTAGCCCTCTGCAATCTCTCCTGTTCTCCAGAGGTATTTATGACTTTGGGCACAATAATGGAAGTGAGGGCTGATACATCGCCCGGGGTCCTCATCTAGACTATTCAATTCCAACAGTATAGAGCTGGAAGGGACCTTGGAGGTCATCTAGTCCAACCCCCTGTTCGGGCAGGGAACCCTATACCGTTTCAGACAAATGGCTGTCCAGTCTCTTCTTTAAAAACTTATGATTATTCTTCTTTGCATTAAAGAAGTTAAGGTCTCCTCTCCTGAGGAGATCCATCTGGTAGGACCAGAAGAAGGACCTTCTCTGTGGTGGCCCTGTCCCTGTGGAACATCATCCCTGAGAAGATAAAATTAGCCCATCCTGACACCCGTTCAAAAGGCCCTGAGGACGTGGTTTTGCCAGCAGGTCTGGGGACCCCCAGGGAGATACGGAGCCCATCAAGCGACTGGCCTGATGGCTGTTGCCAGGGGTGGTGGGGCTACTTTGGGATTTGTGTTGGGGTTTTATGTCCTGGAGTCCCTGTGAGTAAGTTGGGCAGCCGTCCGCCATTTTCTTAATCAATGAATCTACAGAGCTGCCATAACCAAACTCTTAGAAGTCAGCAGGTTATTCACCCTGACAGTCCTTCTAGAAATAAACATTGGCAAAGAGTTGCTTTTATTTTTTTGACGGCACCAAATAAGCATTTTATGCGGAGTATAGCCTGCACTATGGTCCAGCGTAGCACGCACCCCCAACAAAGGCCACAGCCTTAGTAAGGCCACATCTGGAATGTTTTGGCCACCGCGTTACAAAAAAAGATGTTGACACCCTGGAAAAAGTGCAAAGAAGTGCAACTAAGACGATCAAAGGCCTGGAAAGTCAAAAGTGTGAAGAACGGCTGCGGGATTTGGGTTTGGCTAGTCTAGAGAAAAGAAAGACGGGGGGGGGGGAGAGGAGAGACAGGATAGCAGTCTTCCAGTATTTGAGGGGCTGCCACAAAGAAGAGGGGGTCGAGCTATTCTCCAAAACATCTGAAGGCAGGACAAGAAACGATGGATGGAAACTAACCAAGGAGAGAAGCAACCTGGAATTAAGGAGAAACTTCTTAGCAGTGAGAACAATTAACCAGCGGAACAGCTCGCCTCCAGACGTTGCGGGTGCTTCATCACTAGAGATTTTTAAGACAAGACTGGACATCCACTTGTCTGAGATGGTCTAGGGCAGGGGTGTCAAACTCAATTTCATTGAGGGCCGCATCAGCATTGCGGTTGCCCTCAGGGGGCTGGGTGGGTATGGCTTGGGTGGGCGTGGCCTACTGGGTGGGCGTGTCTAGAGTGCATATGGCCTACTGGGTGGGCGTGGCCAGCTCTACATCGTTCACATCAAGGGTGCCTATGGGGGCCTGGGCAGGAGTGGGACAGATCTGAGGGTCTCTGGCGGAAGGAGGGTCTCTGGGCCAGGGCCAAGGCAGTGGGGGCCGTTCCCTCACTGTTTCCAGGATGGCTTCGCGGGCCGCATGAAACCACTTCGCGGGCCGGATCTGCCCCCCCCCCCGGGCCTTGTGTTTGACATGTCTGGTCTAGGGTCTCCTGCCTGAGCAGGGGGCAGGTCTAGAAGACCTCCAAGGTCCCTTCCAGCTCTAGTCTCATTGTATACCCCTCCACACAGGCCTTGCACAGAAACGCCATGCTAGCCTGTCACAAACGTTTTAGAAAGTGCTGCCCAGAAACAGCACTTAACCTTATTAAACCTAAGGCTATCTGGCCCAGATCCCAAAAGGATTCTAATCCATTAGCTGGAAGCTCCAGATTGCATTTTTCAACTGGCTGCTGGTCTAAAACATGGAAGCCATTCAAATCTTGCTTTCTTGGAATATAGAGGATGACGTTGTGTCTGAAAACCAAGTCCAGCTTTCCGCTGGAAAGAGTAGAGTAGAGTAGAGTTAGAATGAATAGAATAGAATAGAATAGAATAGAATAGAATAGAATAGAATAGAATAGAATAGAATAGAATAGAATAGAATAGAATAGAATAGAATAGAATAGAATAGAATAGAATAGAATAGAATAGAATAGAAAATATGGAATGGAATGGAATAGAATAGAACAGAACAGAACAGAATAGAATAGAAAATATGGAATGGAATGGAATGGAATGGAACGGAACGGAACGGAACGGAACAGAATAGAATAGAATAGAATAGAATAGAATAGAATAGAATAGAATAGAATAGAATAGAATAGAATAGAATAGAATAGAATAGAAAATATGGAATGGAATGGAATGGAATGGAATAGAATAGAACAGAACAGAACAGAACAGAACAGAATAGAATAGAAAATATGGAATGGAATAGAACAGAACAGAACAGAACAGAATAGAATAGAATTAAAAATATGGAATGGAATAGAATAGAATAGAATAGAATAGAATAGAATAGAATAGAATAGAATAGAATAGAATAGAACAGAACAGAAAGGAATAGAATAGAATAGAATAGAATAGAATAGAATAGAATAGAATAGAATAGAATAGAATAGAATAGAATAGAATAGAATAGAATAGAATAGAATAGAATAGAATAGAATAGCAGAGTTGGAAGGGACCTTGGAGGTCTTCTAGTCCAGCCCCCTGCTCAAGCAGGAGAACCTATACCATCTCAGACAGGTGATTGTCCGGTCTCTTCTTGAAAATTTTCAGTGATGGTTCATTGTGGGATTGACTTTACTGTCATTTTAGACACCCCGACAAGGGGTCCCGGTGCCTAGGCATGGCTGGGCCCTCTCTGGGTTAAAAGAAAGAGTCTCTTGCTATGTAAACATGCCAGGTACCCCTACAAATGTAATTAAACAAAAGTCCCTGCGTGGCATCGCCTGTCTTTTTTTTAAAATAAGCCCATTTCGTTAAGTAGGTTATTTGTGTATGTCTGCTCTCATCGGATTCCCCGTTTTTATTTTTCAACTACTTTTAATCTACCTCTCAGGGGAGACAGGGAACCCTCACAACACTGGCCCTGTCTAATGGGAGTTGTTTTAAATTTTGCTTTATATTATACACCATAAGTCACCGAGAATTCTTTGGATGGCAGTGGGGCAAAAAAAAGCAGGATTAATAAATCAATACAGCTGCTTGGCAGAGTTCAGAATACTTCTGTCACCTGTAAAGGCTTCAGAATATTTTCTGTAAAGAAACACACGGGCAGCTGCAGCTAAACTTGTTTTTCCATTATTGTACCAATATTGTACCAAACTCAAATACTTTGGCCACCTAATGAGAAGGAAGGACTCACTGGAGAAGAGCCTAATGCTTGGAAAGATCGAGGGCAAGAGAAGAAGGGGACGACAGAGAAGGAGATGGCTGGATGGAGTCACTGAAGCAGGAGGCGTGAGCCTAAATGGACTCCAGAAGATGGTAGAGGACAGGAAGGCCTGGAGGAACGTTGTCCGTGGGGTCGCGATGGGTCGGACAAGACTTTGCAACTAACAATAACACCCATCTTGTTATCATCTTCACAGGAGAGGAAACCCAAAGGGCCCCTATTGATAATACAGCATTCATTTATTTGTCCAATCTATACAGCTGTCCATCTCACAAACAAGTGACTTTGGGTAGTGCAACACAAGGCTAAGAAACAGTCATGTTGATAAACAGTAAAAATATTTTCATTCTTAGGGCTGGTCACACGGTCAGCCAGAAGTTCAGACCAGATTTGACATTCTTGTCCACTGAGTCCTTCCAGAGGACCTGCGGTGTTGATGTTTAATGGTGTTAAAGGTCTTAGTGTAGCAACTGTGACTTCCTTTGTTTTTCTTTGAAGACGTTTCGCTTCACATCTAAGAAGTTCTAAGTTAGAACTGAAGAAGGCTTCTTGGATGAGGAGTAAAATATCTTCAAGGGGAAAAAAAAAACAGGTCAAGTCCAGTTGCCTTTTGGAAAAAGCAACTTTGGGACAACCATGACTTGGATGACGGAGAATCACCACAGACACCATCTTAACGCTGCCAAGGTTGAGAAATTGCTGTAAATAAAAGTCTAGGTGCATGAAATCCAAAATCAAGGAAGTCACGTTATAGTTTTGAGTTGTATGAACTCAGTCAGTGTGCTTTATTGAATATACCATGAAAACGGGCAAACACTTAGCAAGATGAGCAGATCTTCATCTGCCTTCTCTTCAAGAAGTCAATCTTTGCTGCGGGTCAGCCATAATAAAATTTTTGCAGAACGACATCTGCCACCCAGCCCATCAAATTCTGATCTTCCCAGCAACCTTTTTTTTCTATGGAAACCAGTCAGTTACAGATATTCGTGCATATATATATTAAATGGAATGATTTGACAGGAAGGAAGGAAGGAAGGAAGGAAGGAAGGAAGGAAGGAAGGAAGGAAGGAAGGAAGGAAGGAAAAGAAAGAAAGAAAGAAAGAAAGAAAGAAAGAAAGAAAGAAAGAAGAAGAAAGAAAGAAAGAAAGAAAGAAAGAAAGAAAGAAAGAAAGAAAGAAAGAAAGAAAGAAAGAAAGAAAGGTGAATGAATGGAGGGAGATAGAAAGAAAGAAAGAAAGAAAGAAAGAAAGAAAGAAAGAAAGAGAAAGAAAGAAAGAAAGAAAGAAAGAAAGAAAGAAAGAAAGAAAGAAAGAAAGAAAGGTGAATGAATGGAGGGAGAAAGAAAGAAAGAAAGAAAGAAAGAAAGAAAGAAAGAAAGAAAGAAAGAAAGAAAGGTGAATGAATGGAGGGAGATGGATGAATAGAGATGGATACATGATGAAAGAGAGACACAGAGAGATGATAAATGATACAGAAAAAAACCAGGCAGATAGAGAGATACAGATAGAGATAGACAGATACTCAAGGATCTGAAAAGTCCTAACTTCATCTCAGTTAAAAAAAAAAATAATTAAACTGGCAAAATGCAAGAGAGCCAGGAAAGACATTTTGATACCAGGAATAACATCCAATATATCTCATGGCTAAATTCCGTTTCTTCTAAGACAGGGGTAGGCAACCTTGGCTCTTTTATGACTCATGGACTTCAACTCCCAGAATTCCTGAGCCAGCCAGTGCTGGCTCAGGAATTCTGGGAGTTGAAGTCCATGAGTCATAAAAGAGCCAAGGTTGCCTACCCCTGTTCTAAGACAAAGCTGATTTCGCTTGAATCAGCTCATGGAAAATGCAGCACGTTGCCCCCAATAAAACTCAAAAACAAATGAGTATTTCCAGTTCGGGCAGCCGCTAAGCTAGGGGTAGGCAACCTTGGCTCTTCAATGACGCGGGGACTTCAACTCCCAGAATTCCTGAGCCAGCCAGCATGCCTACCCCTGCGCGGCTAAGCATTGACTTGGCCACAGGCAGGGAGGCATCTGATCTGCCCCAAGCAGCAACAGGGAAACTCAATCCTTAGAAAGGAGAGTGGGTCAATGTTTATCTCTCAGCCCAGCCCACCTGCCCCATGGGACTCCCACCCTCTCCCCAGGGTCTGACAGGACCCCCACCCTTTTAACCTTTCAGGGGTGGCATCAGAAAAGGGTGATAAGGTGCCGCCAGGTTTTTCTGGAGTTTATTTATTTACCTACCTAGCACCCTTCGCACCCGAAGGACTGATTTACTGTTCCTTCGGCTTTTTTTTTTTTAAGAAGACAGCCATTTGTCTGAAGTGGTATAGGCTTTCCTGCCTGAGCAGGGGGTTGGACTAGATGACCTCCAAGGTCCCTTCCATCAGCATCATCATTATTTACATTGTTTTGTTTTGGGCTTACAAGCTACCCAGTTTGACTTTTAAGATGGGAGGCTATGCAAAGGGAATGAATGAATGAATGAATGAATGAATGAATGAATGAATGAATGCCAGCTGGGTGACTGAGCCAGTGCTGCTCTCAGTCCACCTCACAGGATTGTTGTTGTGGGTAGGAGAGAAGGCAAGAGGATTAGGCATATTCCCCATACAAAAAGGCTCGGATAAAATTAGATATCAATATTTATTATTTTACCACACATTTTTTAGGCAAAGGATATCCCAAATCCCGCCACCACCACCCCGCCCAGACTTCTCATTTTCCCACAAAAACCCTACATGGTAGGCTCACAAAAAGGGCCCCCAGCCCACAATCCTTCACTTCCATAGCAACAAGCTGCCTTGCCTAGCAACGGCAAGTCTCCCAACTAGTTTTCATTGATTCATTCAATTGTTCATCACATGGTCAGCCAAATGTTCGGACTGGATTTGGCGTCTTTATCCATTTTTATTTTTTATGAATGAATGAAAGCCAGTTGGCTGACTTTGGGCCAGTACGTCTCTCAGCCCAACCCACCTCACAGGGTTGTTATTGTGGGGAAAAGAGAAGGCAGGAGCATCAGGCATGTTCCCCACGCGGAAAAGGCTGGGGTAAAACTCTGTGTGTGTGTGTGTGTGTGTGTGTGTGTGAACAATATTATTTTACCACACATTTTCAGGCAAAGGACATTCCGAATACCCCTCTTTCTTCTCATTTCCCCACAACAACCCTACAAGAGAGGCTCACACAGAAAGGCAACTGGCCTAGAGTTACCCAACATCCATTGATTCATTCAATCATTATTATTATTGCTCATCACACAGTCAGTCAAATGTTCAGACCGAATTTGGCATTTATCATTCTTATTTTTATGAATGAATGAATGAATGAAAGCCAGCTGGCTGACTTTGGGCCACCACTGTACTTCAGCCCAGCCCACCATACAAGGCTGTTGTTCTGTGGAAAAGAGGAGGAGGAAGGATTATTGGATATGTTAGACAGAGAGAGAGAGAGAGAGGGAATATGATATACACAGATATGATAGATATGATGGATATGATAGATATTATAGATATGATGGATGGATAGATATAGGATATAGAGATAAAGATATAGATGATACATATTTTTTTAATTTTAATTCCATTTATATCCCGCCCTTCTCCGAAGACTCAGGGCAGCTTACAAACTTAGCAGAGGTAAGTTTGATAGAGGTAGATAGAAGTTTGATAGAGGTAGATAGAATAGATATAAAGATACAGAGATAGATGATAGAGATATATAGAGTATGATATAGATAGAATATGATAGAGACAGATGATAGAGATATGATGGATAGATGGTAGAATAGATATAGATATGATGGATAGATATAGAATATGATATAGATAGATGGATAGATGATAGATGATAGATAGATAGATAGATAGATAGATAGATAGATAGACAGACAGACAGACATGATAGATATGATGGATATGATAGATATTATAGATATGGTGGATAGATATAGAATATGATATAGATAGAATATGATGGATGGATAGATAGGTAGATGATAGATGATAGATAGATAGATAGATAGATAGATAGATAGATAGATAGATAGATAGATAGACAGACAGACAGACATGATAGATATGATGGATATGATAGATATTATAGATATGATGGATAGATATAGAATATGATATAGATAGAATATGATGGATGGATAGATAGGTAGATGATAGATGATAGATGATAGATAGATAGATAGATAGATAGATAGATAGATAGATAGATAGATAGATAGATAGGGATATAAATGTTAAAAAATACAAAAGCGGGCCCAGGACAGCCAGATAAGGAAAGCGGGGAGGGCGAAGCGCCGGGCCTTCTTGGCCGCCAAGACCTCCTCCGAGGCCCGCCAGGCGACGCCCCCTCCCCGGCAACGGCTTACCTCGCGGTCGGCTGCCCCTCCGGCCATGACCGGGGCCGCCTCAGCCGTCTCAAGCGGCGGGCCCGGCCTGGAAGGGAAGCCTGCGCTGCCGCGGTGCCCGATGGGGCGTGTAGTCCTGCCGTGCTGGGCCTGGGAGGGGCCGTCGGACGCGCCCCCCGGCCTCGGATCCGGCGTGAGGCGGCCGGGTTGCCGCTGAGGCCGCCGCACACTTCCTTGGCAACGCGGCCGCCCGCCCACAAGCCCTCACTTCCGTAGCGACCGGCGGCCTTGCCTAGCAACGGGCGCCGCCCGGCCACGCCCCTCCGCGCTCCAGGGAGGCGGGGCAACATCCGGGCAACTTCTCACGTCTCGAAGGCCGCGTGAGACGCGCCTGGCTCGCCTCAGAGCGGGCCGCGGTTCCCCTCTCAGTGGCTCGGACGGGGCCGGCACTGAGAAGCCGAGGCTCGACGCGGCCTGATGCCGACTGTACCCCGGCAGGCCTTTAAGAAGAGACGGGACAGCCACTTGTCTGAAATGGGGTAGGACAGGGGTAGGGAAGCTTGGCTCTTTGATGACTTGTGGACTCCCAATACCCAGAACTCTGACTCAGGAATGATGGGAGTTGAAGTCCACAAATCATCAAAGAGCCAAGGTTGCCTACCCCTGCCCTATACCATTTCAGACAGATGGCTGTCCAGATTTTTCTTAGTGATGAAGCACCTATAGATTCTGAAGGCAAGCTGTTCCACACCCTTAGGTCCTTCGTCAGAACGCTTGCAGGAATTGGGTAGTCTAGTCCAGGGGTGGGCAACCTTGGCTCTTTTATGACTCGTGGACTTCAACTCCCAGAATTCCTGACCCAGCTATGGTGAGGGGAAAGGGAGAGTTTCCAAGCTGAGCCATGCTGGCTCAGGAATTCTGGGAGTTGAAGTCCATGAGTCATGAGGGGGCCATAGTTCCCCCATGCTGGCTCAGGAATTCTGGGAGTTGGAAGTCCATGAGTCATGAAGGGGCCATGGTTCCCCCTTGCTTCCTCAGGAATTCTGGGAGTTGGAAGTCCATGAGTCATGAAGGGGCCATGGTTCCCCCTTGCTTCCTCAGGAATTCTGGGAGTTGGAAGTCCATGAGTCATGAAGGGGCCATGGTTCCCCCTTGCTTCCTCAGGAATTCTGGGAGTTGGAAGTCCACGAGTCATGAAGGGGCCATGGTTCCCCCCTGCTGGCTCAGGAATTCTGGGAGTTAAAGTCCACGAGTCATGAAGGGGCCATAGTTCCCCCATGATGGCTCAGGAATTCTGGGAGTTGAAGTCTACACTCTTTCTACTCTCAATGTCTGTATTGTGGGAAGAATCCAGAGAACCTGCCCCACTTTACATCGGGGAGGACTGTGTGGAGAGAGTTTCCTCCTTTAAATTTCTGGGAGTCTACCTCTGTGAAGATATGACCTGGAAAGTTAACACAACCCAGGTGGCCAGAAAGGCCCAACAGAGGCTTCACTTCCTCAGGGTCTTGCAGAAGAACAGGGTAGAACAACGGCTAATGACCCTCTTTTACCGGTCTACTATAGAGAGCGTCCTCTCGTATGGTATTGTGGTTTGGTATGCTGGTCTGACAGCCGCGGATAGGAAAGCATTACAGAGGGCAGTGAGCACAGCACAAGACATCATGGGCTGTGCCCTGACACCACTGGATGACCTCGCCAGGCCCCGCTGCCTTGGAAGAGTGAGGAAAATCCTCAGGGACGACTCGCACCCTGGATGGTATCTCTTTACTCTCCTACCATTGAAGATACAGGAGTATAGCCAGCCGCACCAACAGGCTGAAGAACAGCTTTTATCTGTGGGCTGTTAGGCTTTTGAACGGGAAATAGTTTTATAAACTTTATGCATGATTGACTTGCGAGGCCGGTGTGTTATTACACATGGTGTGATAAGATGGTTTGTGTCACTGTGAGTTGGGGCTGGGGGCACAAAGGGAGGCTCAGCCAATCTCAATGTATACATGGTTGTACTTTGACAATAAAGGTTCATTCATTCAGAAAGAAATGTTTTGGGAAATATTAAAAAGGCAGAATATATTTCCCCAAAGGAATAATGGGGAAGATCTTTAAACAGACAGAAATCAGCCCCAGCCCCTGGGGCTGAGGCCAGCTTTTAGAAATCCAAATTGAATAATCCATTCAGGAAGGATGGAGCCAGGAAGCTAGTAATTAGGAAGACAAAGACACCTAAAACCTACATACATGTAAAGGTAAAGGTTCTCCCCGCACATGCGTGCTAGTCGTTTCCGACTCTAGCGGCCGGTGCTCATCTCCGTTTCAAAGTCGAAGAGCCAGTGCTTGTCCGAAGACGTCTCCGTGGTCATGTGGCCGGCATGACTAGACGCCAAAGGCGCACGGAGCGCTGTTACCTTCCCACCGGAGCGGTCCCTGTTTTTCTACTTACATTTTTACGTGCTTCCGAACTGCTAGGTTGGCAGAAGCTGGGACGCGTAACAGGCGCTCACTCTGCTACGCGGCACTCGGGATTCGACCCGCCAAACTGCCGACCTTCTGATCGACAAGCTCAGCGTCCTGACCCACTGAGCCACCGCGTCCCCTAAAACCTACATAGCCCCACCCCAATTCTAAGGACAAGAGACATAATAGGATTAACCCACCAATACCAGAAGGGCACACTCAGACTCAGGTCAAAGTACACGACACAGGAAATACAAAGCCTCCAACAGGAACAGGAAACAACCTCAAGAGCCCCAGAAGGTATAAAAGCCCACCACTCACTGCTACATGTGATCAGTTTTTCTGGAGCCATCTTTCTGTCTGGCTCTCCTCTTCAATAAACTACAACCTTCTTTCTAAAGCAGTCCCCATGTTGTTTATTCCCGGCTTGGACTGGACCCTGATGAGGATTTTTCTTTCAACCGTATCTATGATGGGGCTCACTTTGTCCCAGAGTTAAGTTGTAACAGTTGCAATTTTTTTGAAAAAAGCAGAAAACGGACAATGTGATCCTTCTGGAGGAAGATGAAGAAGGTCCAAAGGTCCATGTCCAGACGTTAGCAGGAGATCGTACTGTGCTTGTTCTCCCACCTAGCAATCAACTGTACCTATCTCTGTTGAGAGCGCTCCCACGCCTCTTCCTCAAGGCTTAATAAGGGGCCTTCCCAGCTAGATACTGTATCCCACAAAGCCCAAACAGAAACCCAGACAGGTAATGGCTTAATTTCTTTCTCCCCCTTCATTCAGGGGCTCCCAAATCATCTCTCTGGATAATTGTGAGGAGGTGAGCTATGAGGGGTAACTACAGGTAAGGAAATTAACTATGAGAGGTAACTACAGGTGAGGTGAGCTATGAGGGGCAACTACAGGTGAGGTGAACTATGAGGGGCAACTACAGGTGAGGTGAACTGAGGTAATTTACAGGTGAGGTGAACTATGATAGGTAACTACAGGTGACTTGAGCTATGAGGGGTAACTAAAGGTGAGGTGAGCTATGAGGGGTAACTAAAGGTGAGGTGAGCTATGAGGGGTAACTTACAGGTGAGGTGAACTATGAGGGGTAACTTACAGGTGAGGAGGTGAACTACGAGGAGTAACTCTACGAAGATGCTCTCAAATGTGGTCCTCTTTTAGCCTTGAAATTGGTCAAAAGAATCCATAACTGTTTAAGCACTGGATTATTTTTATTCTTTGCATTGTGGGTGCTGAAGAATTGGTAGAACTGGTTCAGACAGTGGTAAAGCAGTTCTACAGGTTGAGTGCATCATTTTTTATTTAATCTTTTGGCTGTAAAGACACAAGATCGCACAATGGTGGTAGGAAGGAACTCCTAACAGTGTGGTTAATGTAGGAGTCCCGTTCAGTTCCAGTTAAACGGATGGGATTTGTGGCTAAGTCCTGGTTCTCCTGGAACATTTGGTGGCCTCCAACACCACCACCTTTCATATTTTTCTGATCGGTGGAAATTGTCAACATTGTTTTATGGCAGTTCTCCTCCTTTCTCTGGCTTGGGGGTAGGAATAGATCCGTACAATGTGAGATTACTCAGGATTCGACTACGTCTCGCCATCCCATGGAGTAGAATGGAATACATGTGCAAATCTAGACTTGTACAAAATCGTGCAGGTCGTTGCACTTTAAACCAATTGAAGCTTCTGGGCGTTGAAGGTGTCAAGGTTGAGACACACTGGTTCAGATCATACTGGAGGTCATCGCATAGGATTCGACTGGGCCTTGAGCCATTTGGAACCGGGCCGTGGATTGCCTGAGCAGCTGAACCCTCCCCCCTCTGCCTTCCCCTAGCTGGTCCTTAATGTTCTGTCCCAGCCTACGTACGTCTTTGTTACTTCACAAAGACAAAGCCCTCTTTTAACAAGTAGGCTGGAAAACCAACCCCTTTTGAGTTACAGACCTGCTAAATTGTCCCAAAAGCAAAAGCAACAGATCACGTTTTCCAACGGAGAATTTTTCAAAACAAAATGGAGCACGAGCCAAACAGGAAAGAGTTCACCGGCAAAGCAAACCAAAACATGATCTCTTGAAAGTTGCCTTCAGCAACCAGCACCACCCACACCTTCCCTTTTTGTTATGCACCCCCAAGGCGTGGCTTCTCAATGCCTTCTCCTCCTCCCATGGAGTCGCCCCATTGCCTCCCTCTGTCCTGCTCTTGTAACCTGTCTCCGTTTCTGAGCGTCTATAATATCCTCCAGCTGTGCGTCCTCAAAGTCTGATTCAGCTTCCCAGGGCAGCTGGTTCTCACCCTGAGCACAAGTGGAAGGGCCAGGTTCTTCCTCACTTTGTAAGTCCTGTAGCTCATCACAGCCTTCCTCCGACTCTGATGGCTCCCCAGGCCCCTCCTCTTCCTCCTCTTCCTCCTCCTCTGATTCCCCGGACTCAGCTGCCGGGATCATAGGCTGGCACAGAATCACAACACGTAAAGCCAAAAAGACTGGGGAACTCTGTGTTTGAGTTTAGTTATTTTTAATAATCAAATTTGTAAAGCCACTCAGGGTGTCACGTTTCTGATGTATGGGCTTTTCAAGCGACTCTGAGGCCTTGTTTACCTTAAAAGTCCTTTATTCAGCCTAATACACCGGCAAATGCTTGCTCGGAGCTGGAATCTGAAATCTCCGCCCCTTGCACAATATATTAAAACACGATTCTCCACCTAATTTTGTAATTAATCATATTCTCCAATTAATTTAAAGAATCAGTTTCCCTTCCGTTAGGAAACCCGCCAAGGCACGGGTCGGCAACCCGCGGCTCCAGGGCCGCATGCGGCTCTTTGAGCCGTCTCCTGCGGATCCCAGTCGCCCGGTGCGCGTGCACCTCTCCGAACGGGTGGTGCGTGTGCACCACTCCGAACGGGAGGAGGTGCGCGTGCACCACTCCAAAGGTTTGGAGAGCTGCGCGCACAGCTCCGCCCGAGCACCCGTTTGGAGACCTGCTGGTGTTCGGGCGGAGGTGCGGTTTGGAGACCTGCTGGTGCCGGTTTAGAAAGCTGCCGCGACCCGCGGCAGCTTTCTAAACCGGCACCAGGTCTCCAAACCGCTGTTCGGGCGGAGCTGCGTGCGCACCTCTCCAAAGGTTTGGAGAGCTGCGCGCGCAGCTCCGCCCGAACACCCGTGTCAAGACCTGCTGGTGTTCGGGCGGAGGTGCGGTTTGGAGACCTGCTGGTGCCAGGGCTCCAAACGGGTGTTCGGGCGGCAGTTTGGAGGTCCCGGTGGTGGCTCCAGCGACGCCCGGGCTGAAGGCGGTGCCGCAACCCAGCGCCCGTCACCATGGAGACCCGTCGCCGCTGGCGTGCAGGTGCGTCCACATAAAAAAAAGTGTAACCGCGCGCATGTATCCAGGCACGCGCACACGCAAAAAACATTTTGCGCATGCGCAAAACATTGTTTTATGCGCATGCGCGTGCGTGGATGCACGCGCGCAGCTCCCACTTTTTTTTATGTGTGATGGAACTGGTTCCCAGTGGCTCTTTTGCTTTTTCAGGTTGCCGACCCCTGCGCCAAGGTCTTATCTTCTTTAGTTAGAGATGGCCTTGAAGGTGCAATTCTTTTCTTCCCCGCTCCCAACCTTAAACTAAATCTCTTAAAGCAATACAGATAAGTTTAACATATGAAATGGCTACTTCTTTATCTCTTGTCAAGCAATAACATTCGATGTTAGCAGTGTTGACAGTTCACCAATACAGGCAGTCCTTGACTTAACAACACAGTTTGCCTAGTGACTGTTGAAAGTTACAACAGCACTGGAAAAAATGACTTAGGACTGTTTTTCACACTTGCGATTGTTGGAGCATCCTCTTCTGTCCCAACCTACGTGAGTCCTGGTTACGCTCACAAGGAGAAACCCCTCTTCCAAGAAACAGGCAGGAACCGCAAGGAAAAAACAATCCTTTTCATTCTCACAGAGCTGAGTCAACATCCAAGGCGAACAAACAGTCCACAGCAACTCCATCCTCCACACAAACAGCAGCCTTTGGCAACCAGCACCTCCCACACCTTCCCTTTTATAATTCAGCCCAGGCGTGGCTTCCTAATACCTTCTCCTTTGCCTTTGGAGCCTCCCCACTGCATCCCTCTGTCCTACTCGTTTCTCTTGCTGGCGCATTTGTGCATCCTGAATATTTCCCAGCTGTGCTTCATCGCTGTCCAACTCAGGCTCCCAGCACAGCTGTGTCTCAGCCTGAGTGCGAGTAGAGAGGCCGGGCTCCTCGTCCGACTGTAAGTCTTGGGGCTTGGAGCAACATAAGTTTTGGGCTCAGCTGTGGTCATAAGTCAAAGACCACCTGTAGTAAAACTCTGGGCCACGAACTCTTGAACCCTGCACTCCTAGATCTGTATTCTCTTCTTCCTGCAGGGAATCTTGGGGAACTGAAAATGCAGATGTGGGTACTTTTCCTGCCGATTTTCACTTCTCATCTTATATATCTCAACCGGCAAAAGAAGCTTGTTGGAACCCTGAAACCCAGAATAACCCAGAAAGAGCTGGAATACGGTGAGTATCTCCTTGAGGTCCTCAGAGATGGAGGCTTAAGCATTAGACATCAGTGAGAAAGGACCCCAGGAACATTGTCTTGTCTACACAGGGGTAGGCAACGTTGGCTCTCTTTTATGATTCGTGGACTTCAACTCCCAGAATTCCTGAGCCAGCATGGGGGAACTATGGCCCCTTCGTAACTCGTGGACTTCAACTCCCAGAATTCCTGAGCCAGCATGGGGGAACTATGGCCCCTTCATGACTTGTGAAATTCAACTCACAGAATTCGTGAGCCAGCATGGGGGAACTATGGCCCCTTCATGGCTCGTGGACTTCAACTCCCAGAATTTCTGAGCCAGCATGGGGGAAACTATGGCTCCTTCATGACTTGTGGACTTCAACTCACAGAATTCCTGAGCCAGCATGGGGGAACTATGGCACCCTCATGACTCGCGGACTTCAACTCCCAGAATTCCTGAGCCAGCATGGGGGAACTATGGCCCCCTCATGACTCGTGGACTTCAACTCCCAGAATTCCTGAGCCAGCATGGGGGAAACTATGGCCCCTTCATGACTGGTGGACTTCAACTCCCAGAATTCAGGAATTCTGGGAGTTGAAGTCCACCAGTCATAAAAGAGCCAAGGTTGCCTACCCCTGGTCTACAGGATGGGCAATGATGTCATAGGACATGTGATATCATCAGCCAGTTATGTCTTTATGAAATTGGCACAATGGCCGTTACATTCTGATTCTAGCTACAATCATGTGAACGGTGAGTACCACTTTGTAAAGCCTTAGTAAGGCCACACCTGGAATACAGCATCCAGTCTGGGCCACCACAATACAAAAAAGATGTTGAGATTTTGGAAGAAAGTTCAGAGGAGAGCAACTAAGATGATCCAAGGCCTGGAGACTAAAACACATGAAGAACGGTTGCAGGATTTGGGTTTGGCCAGTCTAGAGAAAAGAAGGACTAGGGGGGGGAACATGATAGTATCTTAGGGGCTGCCACCATGAAGGGGGGATCAATTTATTTTCCAAAGCACCAGAGTGCAGAAGCAACGGATGGAAACTAATCAAGGAGAGAAGCAGCCTAAGGAGAAACTTCCTAACGGTGAGAACAATTAAGCAGTGGAACCGTTTGCCTTCGTAAGTTGTGGGTGCTCCCCGCAACTTTAAGAAAAGACTGGAGAGTTACTTGTCTGAAATGTTATAGGGCAGGGGTCTTCAAACATGGCCCTTTTATGACTTGTGGACTTCAACTCCCAGAATTCCTCAGCCAGGCACGCCTAGGGAGTCCTCCTTGCCAGCTCTAATTGATTGATCTTGTCAAACACAAGGCCCGTGGGCCGGATCAGGCCCGCAAAGTGGTTTCATGTGGCCCGCGAAGCCATCCTGGAAACAGTGAGGGAACGGCCCCCCCTGCCTCGGCCCTGGCCCAGAGACCCTCCTTCTGCCAGAGACCCTCAGATCTGTCCCACTCCTGCCCAGGCCCCCATAGGCACCCTTGATGCCAACGATGCAGAGCTGGCCACGCCCACCCAGTAGGCCATACGCACTCTAGCCACGCCCACCCAGTAGGCCACGCCCACCCTGGCCATACCCACCCATCCCCCTGAGGGCAACCGCAATGCTGATGCGGCCCTCAATGAAATTGAGTTTGACACCCCTGGATTAGATCATGTGGGGGAAACTCAACGGGATAGCATTTCTCAACTTCAGCCATTTTAAGACGCATGGACTACAACTCCCAGAATTCCCCAGCCAGCGTTTCGAAGTCCACACATCTTAAAGTGGCCGAGGTTGAGAAAAACTGTGTTAGGATCACTTGACCTTCTTCCTTCTCCGAGGGCTCTTTCTTAGAAGATCCCATGAAATTTGAAAAGGGTATGTATAGCAGCCTTTCCTCAATGGGGACCTCCTTGGGCTTTACGGCTGGCTGGGGATTATGGGAGTTTGCAATAGCGGCAAATATCTGTACCTCGGGTGTAGGGTCAGGGCGAAGGTTTGTTCTCCAAGCCTGGGGGGTTGCTTTCCAAACCTTTCGTTACCAGGCTAGGTAACATCTTCAGCAGAGTTGAAGGGATGTGAGTTCTCTTCTACTTATAAGGGCTTCAGGTGTGGGTGTGTCGAGTGAGGGTCTTGTGATGGGGGGGGTTTACTGCAGGTGGGGGTCCTCGGAGGGTGTGAATCATCGGTGGGGCTGAGTCAGTGAGAAGTTGGTGATGGGTCTTGTGATGGGGAGATTAGATTAGAATAGAGCTGGAAGGGACGCTGGAGGTCTTCTAGTCCAGCCCCCCGCTCAAGCAGGAGAACGTCCTAGACCATCTCAGACAGGTGAATGTCTAGTGTCTCTTCTTAAAAGCCTCCAGGGATGGAGCGCCCACAATTTCTGGTGGCAAGCTGTTCCACTGGTTGATTGTCCTCCCTGTCAGGAAGTTTCTCCTTAATTCCAGGTTGCTTCTCTCCTTGATCCGTTTCCATCCATTGTTTCTAGCCTTCCTTCTGGTGATTTGGTGAATAGCGTGACCCCCTCCTCTTCCTTGTGGCAGCCCCTCAGATACTGGAATGCTGCTATCATGTCTCCCCTATTTCTTCTTTTCTTTAGACTGAAAAGGTAAAGGTTCCCCCGCACATGCGTGCTAGTCGTTTCCGACTCTAGGGGCCGGTGCTCATTTCCGTTTCAAAGCCGAAGAGCCAGCGCTTGTCCGAGGACGTCTCCGTGGTCATGTGGCCGGCATGACTGGATGCCAAAGGCGCACAGAACACTGTTCCCTTCCCACCGGAGTGGTCCCTGTTTTTCTACTTGCATTTTTACGTGCTTTCGAACTGCTAGGTTGGCAGAAGCTGGGACGAGTAACAGGCGCTCACTCTGTTCCGCGGCACTCGGGATTCAACCCGCCAAACTGCCGACCTTCTGATCGACAAGCTCAGCATCCTAACCCACTGAGCCACCGCATGCTTTTCTTTAGACTAGCCAAACCCAAATCCCGCAGCCGTTCTTCGTATGTTTTAGTCTCCTGGCTTCTGATCATCTTAGTTGCTCTTCTCTGGATTTTTTTCCAACCTCTCAACATCTTCTTTGTGATATGGTGACCAAAATTGGCTGCAGTATCCCAGCTGTGGCCTCACTAGGGTTTCATAAAGCGGTACTAATACTTCGCGTGACTTTGATTCTGTGCCTCCATTTCTACACCCCTGGAGTGTATTAGCCTTTTTTGGCTGCTGCTACACACAGGGTCAGGGAAACCAACCCACAAGAGATGAACCTCATTATGGGAGTTGATGTCCATAATGATGAAGGTTTGACGGTGACACTGGGCACCCAAGGGTGAAGAAAGCTACCTAACGGGGAGAGAATGGACGGGTGAACAGGATTAAAAGCCCGCCATTCTTGCTGTTTTCTTTCCAACTCAGCAAACCCTTCCCACTGATCTTGCTAACTCTTTGCAGCGAGGAACATGGCGAGGGAGATGCTTCTGTTACAGCTGAGAAAGGAACGACTCCAAGGTCAAAGCAGCAGTTACAACGCGCCGCCGCCATTGGGAGACGTTATAGAAGGAACGGCTCAGCCTGGGGGCCAAGTGAAGAGAGGATTTCTCCTAGATTTGCTATGTAAACAGAAATGCTCTAAGTCAGACATGTCAAACACAAGGCCCGGGGGCCGGATCCAGCCCGCGAAGTGGTTTCATGCGGCCCGCGAAGCCATCCTGGAAACAGTGAGGGAACGGCCCCCACTGCCTTGGCCCTGGCCCAGAGACCCTCCTGCCAGAGACCCCCAGATTTGTCCCACTCCTGCCCAGGCCCCCATAGGCACCCTTGATGCGTAGAGCTGGCCACGTCCACCCAGTAGGCCATACGCACTCTAGCCACGCCCACCCAGTAGACCACGCCTACCCTGGCCATACCCACCCGGCCCCCTGAGGGCAACCACAATGCTGATACGGCCCTCAATGAAATTGAGTTTGACACCCCTGCTCTAAGTCCAGCCTTTGAAGTCCATTAATCCTTATCTAGCTCCAAAACTCTACTAACCATGATTAGTTGACTGGATTTCTGCACACTGGACAGACTAATAAATCAGCTTCATTGGAACTTACACGGGCGGTCTTGCTTCTTTTCTCCTAAGCTCCAGAGTTTCCCGTTTCTTCTAGCTTCATCTTCCCTTTTCGGGATAGACATGGGATGCCATTCCATCTCTGGTGGAGACATAAACTGGAAATTATGGGTTGGTAGACGAGGGTGTCATCAGAAAGAACAGCTTGCCTCCAGAGGTTGTGGGTGCGCCATCACTGGAGGTTTGTAAGAAGAAACTGGACATCCATTTGTTTCAAATGGTACAGGGTCTCCTGATTGAGCAGGGGGTTGGACTAGAAGACCTCCAAGGTCCCTTCCAACTGTTATTTTGTTCTCCCCTGTTCTCCAAAACACCTGAGGGCAGGGCAAGAAGTCATGGCTGGAAGCTCATTAATGAGAAATCCATTCTGGAAATAAGGAGGAATTTCTTGATTATTAATCAGTAGAATGGCTTCCCTCCAGAAGTTGTGGGTGCTCCATCACTGGAGGTTTTTAAAGAAGAGACTGGACAACTATTTGTCTGAAATGGTGTGGGGCCATGGTGGCGAACCTATGGCACGGGTGCCACAGGTGGCACTCAAGAGTCCTCTCTGTGGGCACATGTGCCATCGCTCCAGTCCTAGGCCTTCAGATGGGTTTTATAAAACCTTTTTGATCTGCCACCATGTACAAAAAAAAGGTTCAATCAATCAATTGCAGTTTGGGCATTCGGTCTCTAAAAGGTTTGCCATCACTGGTGTAGGGTCTTCTGCCTGAGCAAGGGGTTGGACTAGAAGACCTCCAAGATCCCTTCCCACATTACTCTGTTATTTTGTCAGATCTGCTTCTCTCCCCAAAACATTACCATCAAGTCACTCTTGACTCTTAGCAACCACATGAATTGACCTCCAGGAAGATCTGTGCCCAGCCTGGTCCTTCAGGTCTTCCAGTGGTGTCTCCATCACCACCATAACTGGGTCCTTCCACCTCACTGCTGGTCATCCTCTTCCCTTTTCTTGCATCTTTCCATACATTTTATAGCCTTCTCCAGAGAGCTGGGTCTTCGTATTGATTATTTTCTGCCACTGACTCTTAGCATAGATAGATTTTCTTCAAGACAAATCTGTCAACAACCTGGTCCTTTAGATCTTCCAAGAGGGCCACTGTAACTGAGTCCTTCCACCTCGGTCAGCCTTATTTTTCTCTTCCGTTCTACCTTTCCCAACATTGTGGACATCTTGGTCTTGACATTGCTATCAAGTCCCTCTTCACTCTTAGCAACCTCTAGAATGATCTGTGCCCATCCTGGTCCTTCAGGTGTCCCAATGATGTCCCCCCCGCAACCACTACGTGCTCTTATATACTGTCACCCTTGATCATGTCCCATCAACTGTGAAGTCATAGTTGACTCTTGGTGACCGCATAGATTTTCCTCATGATGGTCTGTCCCCAACCTGGTCCTTCAGGTCTTCTGGTGGTGCCTCCGCCACCACTTTAACTGACCTCCACCTTGGTAAACTTGTTCTTCTCTTTCCTTCCACCTTTCTCAACATTACGGACTTCTAAAAGGAGATGAGTCTTCACATTGGTTGGTTGACTGACATGCCGTGAAGCCAATGTCAGTTCTTAGCAACTACATAGATTTTCTGAGAGAACTTTGGTCTTCTCTGAGAAACCGATGACTAATCCTGATGATGTTACTTAGTTTGGGCTCATGAAATGTCTGCAAGAAAACAACCAGGTTCAGAGAGCACCAAGGGCCACACAGTTCTCCTCCTCCTCTCCGCAAACCCCATTCCTTTCTAGCATTGACGATGATAGTTGGGTAATGAAACTTCTGCAAGAAAACAAACCAAGCTCAGAGAACACTAAAAACCCCACAGTCCTCTTCCTCCACTCTGCAAACCCCATTCCCTTCTAGCACTGATGATGTTCCCTAGTTGGGTCATGAAAGGTCTGCAAGAAAACAACTAAACTCAGAGAGCACCAAGGACGCCACAATTCAACCCTGAACTACAGATATTCTCCTTTATTGGTACAGAGATGTTCTACTTGGTAACCTGTCCCTAAATTGTTCCTTCAGGTCCTCCAAGAGCGCCTTCACCAGCACTGAGTCTAGCCATCTTGTTTCTGGTCACCCTCTTCTCTTCCACTTTTCCCAACACTACGGACTTCTGAAAGGACTCTTCATATGAATTATCTTCCTTCAACTCAAGTGTCAACTCTTAATGACCGCCCAGAATGGTTTTCTCCACAATGACCTGTCCACAGCTGGGTCCTAACAGGTCTTCCAACAGTGTCCCCATCACCTCTGTAAGCGACAAAAGGACGGTTGCTGGAATTGGGTATGTCTAGTTTAATGAAGAGAAGGACGAGGGGGGACATGATAGAAGTGTTCCAGTATCTCAGGGGCTGCCCCAAAGAAGAGGGAGTCAAGCTGTTCTCCAAAGCACCAGAAGGCAGGACAAGAAGCAACGGATGGAAACTAACCAAGGAGAGAAGCAGCCTGGAATTAAGGAGAAACTGCCTGACATTTGTGTTCTGTACCAGCCTGCTACCGGCCTTGCAGAAAAGGCAACCCCTTTATAAACGGCAAGAGGCTGGAATACGTCTGCCAAATTTATTACAAAAACAAACAAAACACATACCAAGATACAGGAGCTTTGAAACACTATCGGAGCGGTTGCTTTCAGCAAACCAGCCCTCCCCCAAACATTCCCTTTATAAAGAGTTCAGGGCGTGGCCTCTCTTTGCCTCCTTCCGAGAAGTCCCACAGCCTTCCTCTGCTTGCTCCTACTTGACTGCCTCCTGCGTCGGGCGTCCTTGAACAGGGCCAGCTGTGGGTTATCTTCATCCACAGTCAGGCTCACACAGCTGGGTCTCCATCAGGTAGGAGGGGCCTGGCTGGGGGCTCTGCAGAGCCTCAAAGCCATCATCAGCAAGTTCTTCAACACCCCCCTCCTCCCCCTCATCTGAGTCATCCGACCCAACTGCCGAACCCACAGGCTGACCCTGAATCACAACAATTTCAGGACAATTAACCAGTGGAACGGCTTTGCCTCCAGAAGTTGTGGATGCTCCAACAGTGGAGATTTTCAAGAAGAGACTGGACAGCCATTTGTCCAGAGTGGTATAGGCTATATCTCCTACCTGAGCAAGGGGTTGGACTAGAAGACCTCCAAGGCCCCTTCCAACTCTGTTCCTGTTATTCTTTCCTTCCCTCTTTCCCAGCATTGGAACTTTCTCCAGAGAGCTGAGCCTTCCCATCATGGCCTTGAAGTAGGATAGAACAGAAATAATTAGAATTATTTGTGCCTCAAGTGAGAACTCCGGGTTGGTTTGTTTCATGATCCATTTATTTTCTTAGTTGTCCACAAGATACAGATAATCCTTGACTTACAATAGTTTATTTCGTGACCGTTCAAAGTTACATCCAGTTTTGATCACCGCGATGTAAAAAAGTTGTTGAGACTCTAGAAAGAGTGCAGAGAAGAGCAACAAAAATTATCAGGGGACTGGAGACTCAAACATATGAAGAACGGTTGCTAGAATTGGGTGTGTCTAGTTTAATGAAAAGAAGGACCGGGGGTGACATGATAGCAGTCTTCCAGTCTCTCAGGGGCTGCCCCAAAGAAGAGGGAGTCAAGCTCTTCTCCAAAGCGCCTGAAGGCAGGACAAGAAGCAACGGATGGAAACTAACCAAGGAGAGAAGCAACCTGGAACTAAGGAGGAACTTCCTGACAGTGAGGACAATCAACCAGTGGAACAACCTGCCTCCAGAAGCGGTGAATGCTCCAACACTGGAGGTTTTTAAGAACAGACTGGACAGCCATTTGCCTGAAATGAGCAGGGGATTGGACTAGATGACCTCCAAGGTCCCTATATTATTATATAAAACTTTTATTCATAAAACATGAAACTGAACACTCAAATTGACTGGCACTAATGGTTGACATGGGTTGCTGCCAGCATCCTAGGTATCAACCAGGTACCTCCTTAAAATGTAAGAGGTTCCGAGTAGCGCAGTTTTTTGTAGCTTTGCTGGAGTTATTGCAGGAAGCTTCAATTTCTTGATGTATTTTGAAAACTTTTTGGACATAGTTCCCAGTGCCCCAATGACAATGGGTATCACTGTTACGTGTTTCATCCATAATCGCGCAGTTTTGATGGCCAGGTTGCGGTATTTCATAATATTAATCAACTGTATGTTTCGGTTCTCTATGACTGCGATATCTGGCGTGTTGTGTTCCAAATGGCGATCTGTCTGTATTCGAAAGTCCCACAAGATCTTCACCTTATTATTATTATTATTAATTATTATTATAATTTCATTGAAAAAAGTAACTTATGACCATCTGACACACTTATGACCGTTGCAGCATCCCTACGGTCAGAGGATCAAAATCCAGATGTTTGGCAGCTGGCTCCTATTTATGACGCAGGGTCCCAAGTTACGCGATCGCTTTTTGCCACCTTCTGACAAGCGAAGTCCACGAGGAAACCATTAATAACAGTGGCAAGAAATGTCACAAAATGGCACAAAACTCAACTTAGCAGCCGTCTCGCTTAGCAACAGAAATTTTGGGCTCAACCATAGTGGTTAAGCCGAGGACTGCCTGTATCCAGAACTCTGGAAAAAAAAAACACGGGTTGATTTATT
Source organism: Vipera ursinii (assembly GCF_947247035.1). Classification (NCBI taxonomy): domain Eukaryota; kingdom Metazoa; phylum Chordata; class Lepidosauria; order Squamata; family Viperidae; genus Vipera; species Vipera ursinii. The sequence goes on from NC_139516.1 coordinate 2,121,146, forward strand.
CAGCAAAAATAAGGAGGGTGGTTTTTTTGTTTTGTTTTTTAGAAAAAATGATTTTATTTTACTTTTAGACCGTGATTTCTGTAAAAATACAATACAAAATACCTTGCTTTTATTCTGAACCATTTTTAAAAATACATATGTGTGTGTGTGTGTGTGTGTTTGGCAGCCCACTCCTTGTTAAGAGGCTTCAATGCTAATTAGTTCTGAAGATGCCAAAATCACGTTAGAGATCCCAACAAATTCAGGTTTAGTCTCCCAGCCTAGTCCAACTAAGAGGACATGGAGATTAAATCTGTTTTGGAAAGAGCTAAGCAAAAACCTGCCAAATGTCAATCACTTACAAGGATAATGACACTGTCTTCTGTTTGCCACTTTTGAGATCCAGAACCTTTTTTTATGACTGATTGATTGTGCTGAGTAAATTCCTTCTGACTCAGGTAAGAAGGCTGTGGAAAGGGAAGGAAGTGGTAGATTCAGAGGGATTCCTTGATTCGACCATTACAGGGGTGGGGGGAAAAAAAAGGGGATTTTTCCCCCGGGAAGTTGCTCTGTTCTTCGGGCTCAGGCTGTAAAAGGACGCAGGAGGACGAATCCTGCAGAACCAACCCGCGGCGGCCTTGCTTCCAATGGGACTTTGCGTGAAGCCGAGTTGTGTGTCCCGAGACGCAACGCACAGGGTTCCTCCGTGGGTTATAATTCATCCCTGAGTTTAGGGGGGTGGTCCATGCCAAAAAAGGAAGACGGCCTCCCGTGCGCGTCCCTCTCCCGTTTCACAAAGGCGGTAAAAGAGGAAACGCAGTTGCCGATAAAATGGTCAGACCGGCCAAGGATGTACAGGTCGAACTGGGCCACTTCGGGTTGCAAATGGACCACTTTGATCTGCAAAGGAGAAAAAACAGACGGCAGAAGGCATTACTTTTCAATCTTATTTATTTATATCCCTCCGTCATCCTTTTTATAAATACCTCGGAGGTCAATACACTCTTTCCTCTTATTTTCCCCACAAGAATAATCCCGCGAGGTGGGTTGGGCTCAGATTGATTGGCACAGAGTTACCCAGTTCGGCTTTCGTGCCTAAGGCAGGACTAGAACTCGCCCTCTCCTGGTGACTGGCCCAAAGTCACCCAGCTGGCTTTTGTGCCAGAGGTGGAACTAGAACTCGCCGCCTCCTGGTGACTGGCCCAAAGTCACCCAGCCGGCTTTTGTGCCAGAGGTGGAACTAGAACTCGCCGTCTCCTGGTGATATTATAATCTTCTTATTATTTCACAAAGATTACCTTTTCTTGGAAAGACTGCTGTATCTCCTGGGTGTAGGACTCGGAATCCGTGGCCACAAACACGGCTTTCGCCTCTATCTTCTCCACCCAGAGTTTCACGGCACGCCTGATCTCTTTCAGATCCGGCAAACACATATCCATGGTGAGGGGCGCGGCACTGTTGCGGTCGTAGCCCACACACTGCGGGGACGCCATTAAATGCGACTTAGCCGTGCCCTCCTTCAGCAGATTGCAAGCGTTTTTCTGAGAGAAGACAGAAGGTAGAAAAGGTAACACAGCATAACACACAGATAAATTTGGAAATGGAAAGCGAGAAACAACCACAAGATGGGCGGAAAATTTTTCGATATAGTATAGAATTAGAAAAACAGCAAACTTTATGGGAAAGAAATTACAAACTGACAATGTCAACTTCTTATAAAGAAAATCGATATAAAATGTTCTACAGATGGCACTTGCCACCAGCAAAACTAGTAAGGTTTAAAAACACGTCAGATAAATGTTGGAAATGTAAAGATAAGCCAGGCACGTATTATCATGTTTGGTGGACATGTGATAAAGTAAAGAACTACAAATTTAACACACCGCTAGAGGGATTTAAACTATTTAAAAGAAACAGACTAAACAAAAGAGGAGGTGGAGTTGCTCTCTATATAAGAAATAACTTTATCTCTACAGAAATAGAGCACAACAATGACGAAAACTGTAAACTCCATCTCTTACTATTGGGGGTAAGTTACTACCCCCCGTAGATAAGGCTCGCAATTTGGGTGTCCTCTTAGATTCACAGCTCTCCTTAGAAGATAATATAGGAGCTGTGACTAGAGGGGCCTTCGCCCAGGTTCGTCTGGTGCGCCAGTTGTGACCCTATCTGGACCGGGATGCCTTGCGTACAGTCACTCATGCGCTCGTGACCTCTCGTTTAGACTACTGCAATGCTCTCTACATGGGGCTGCCCTTGAGGACCACTCAGAAGCTTCAGCTGGTACAGAATGCAGCCGCGCAAGTTCTTTTGGGGGTCTCCCGATACTCCCATGTTACACCTCTGCTCCGTGAGCTGCATTGGCTTCCAGTTGCCTTCCGGGTGAGATTCAAGGTGCTGGTGATGACATATAAAGCCCTACATGGCATGGGTCCGGATTACCTACGGGAGCACCTACTGCCGGCGTCAACTTCCCTCCGTCCTGTACGCTCCCACAGAGAGGGCCTCCTCAGGGTACCACCGGTCAGAGAATGTCGACTGGTGACCCCCAGGGGGAGGGCGTTCTCTGTGGGCGCACCAGTCCTTTGGAACCGCTTACCGGCTGAACTACGGATGGCCCCCGACCTTCGCTCCTTCCGGCATGATCTAAAAACTTATCTATTCGAACAAGCCGGCCTGGTCTGATGGGTTTGGGGTTTTAACATTGTTTTTAACTAACTTGCTACATTGGGCACAATCATTTAATTTTAAATCTTGTATCCTGTATTCTTATTTTTTTGGCCCTGTACACCGCCCTGAGTCCTTCGGGAGAAGGGCGGTATATAAATCAAATAAATAAATAAACTCGAATGCATTTGGGTCCATATAAAAGGGGGGGGGGAAATGACGTTGCCATAGGTGTATACTATAGGCCGCCCAACCAAGCAGAGGAAATAGATGAACTTTTTGCTAGTCAGCTAACTAAGGTATGTAGGAAGCGTATCACAATAGTAATGGGGGACTTTAATTACCCCGACATCAACTGGGAGACAAATTCTGCACCAAGTGGAAGATCTAACAGATTCCTGAAAAAACCTAGCAGACAACTTTCTCTCCCAAAAAGTAGAGAAGGGAACTAGGGGATTAGCCATATTGGATTTAATTCTCACTAACAGAGATGAAATGATAGAAAGTGTCGAAGCCACAGGAACCTTGGGGGGAAGTGATCATGCAATATTGGAATTCAACATTCTGGAGGCACAAGCAATAGAACACAGCCAGACTAGAGTCTTGGACTTTAAAAGAGCTAATTTCAATAAACTTAGAGAGACCTTGGGAAGAATTCCATGGATGAGAATCCTAAAGGGGAAAACAACTCAAGAAGCTTGGGAAATTTTGAAAAGTGAGATAATAAAGGCCCAGTCTAGCACAATACCAACAAAGAGGAAAAATAACAGCTCTCAAAAGAAACCAGCATGGCTGCATAAAGAACTCTCTGATAAATTGAAAGATAAAAAGGACAAGTATAAGAATTGGAAAGAGGGGCACATAACTAAGTCAGAATATCAGCAAATAGCCCGTGCCTGCAAAGATGAAGTGAGGAAAGCTAAGGCTCAAAATGAACTAAGGCTTGCGACCAAAGTCAAAAATAACAAAAAAAAGCTTCTTTCAACATATAAAAAACAAGAAAAAAGTGAAGGAAATGATTGGTCCATTAGTGGGGGAAAGCGGCAAGAAGGTGACAAGCAACAGGGAGAAAGCAGAACTATTTAACTCGTTTTTTGCATCTGTCTTTACACAAAGGGAAAAAACAGTCCAACCTACCAAAACCAGTGCCATAAAAAACAGAATAGAAAAGCAAGTTAAGATAGGCAAGAAAATGGTAAGTGAGCACCTGTCCAGCCTAGACGAGTTCAAATCACCAGGACCAGACGGATTACACCCCAAGGTTCTCAAGGAACTGGCAGACGTGATCTCAGAACCACTGAACTATATTTTCCAAAGATCCTGGAGCACTGGGGAACTACCAGAGGACTGGAAGAGAGCTGATGTAGTTCCCATCTTCAAAAAAGGGGAAAAAATGGATCCAGGAAACTACACAGAAGAGCAACAAAGATGATTGGGGGGCTGGAGGCTAAAACATATAGGGAACGGTTGCTGGAATTGGGTATGTGTAGTTTAATGAAGAGAAGGACGAGGGGGGACAGGATAGCAGTGTTCCAATATCTCAGGGGCTGCCCCAAAGAAGAAGCAGTCAAGCTATTCTCCAAAGCGCCTGAAGGCAGGACCAGAAGCAACAGATGGAAACGAATCAAGGAGAGAAGCAACCTAGAACTAAGGAGAAACTTCCTGACAGTGAGAACAATTAACCAGTGGAACAACCTGCCTCCAGAAGCTGTGAATGCTCTAACACTGGAAGTTTTTAAGAACAGACTGGACTGCCATTGGTCTGAAATGGTATAGGGTTTCCTGCCTGAGCAGGGGGTTGGACTAGATGACCTCCAAGGTCCCTTCCAACTTATTATTATTATTATTATTGGAAAAAGATACATACTTGGCTATAAAAGATGTCGGGAGAACACGTAGATTTTAAACCTGCACTTTTTTTTATTGGGCATAATGCCAGGAAAGACTAACAAACAAAGCCTATATTTGAGTTTGCGTGTCAGGACAGTGGCAAGAATTTTATTTGTGCAATATTGGAAAAATGAAGGAATACCATCAGATGAAGAAATAATCAAAAAAATATACTAGAATGTGCAGAGATGGACAGACTGACTATGAGGCTGAAAGAAAAAGAAGAAACAGAGTATTACCAAACTTGGGACTTATTTTATCGATGGCAAGAAGAAAGAATAATGGATTAGGAATTAAATATGTATCAGTGAATGTAAACTCAAGACAGCATGCTGGTTGAAAAATTATTATTGTACGTATGGAAAAAATAATAAAACTTTTTTTTTTAAAAAAAGAAAATATAACATAGCCAGTGCTGGCTTCTCTTTTACAACAGAAGAGAGCTGGAAGGGACCTTGGAGGTCTTCTAGTCCAGCCCTCGCTCAAGCAGAACCTATACTGTCTCAGACAGGTGACTGTTCATATTTACATTATTGGCTTTGGGGATCAATGATTGTGTAGTTCCGTGACTTACATCTTGTTTAGCGATGGGACAGAAAAAAAGTGACTTATGACAGGTTTTCACTCTTACAAACCCGTGGTCATGGGATCAAAATTCAGATACTTGGCATCTGACTCATATTTATGACGGTTGCAGTGTCGCCAGGATCACGTGATCCCCTTTGGTGACCTTCTGACAAGCAAAGTGAATGGAGACGTCAGATTCGTTTAACAACGGCGTTGCTCACTTAAGGGCTGCAGTGATTCACTTAACAATGGTAGCAAGAAGGGTCGTAAAATGGGGCAAAATTCACTTAACAATTGCCTCGCTTAGCAACCAAAATTTGGGGCTACATTGTGGTCGTACGCCATGGAATACAGTGCTGGAAGGGACCTTGGAGGTCTTCTAGTCCAACCCCCTACTCAAGCAGGAGACCCTATTCCAGGGGTCTTCCAACTTGGCCCTTTATGACTTGTGGATTTCAACTCCCAAAGTCCTCGGCCAGCGTGCCTGGCTGAGGAATTCTGGGAGTTGAAGTCCACAAGTCATCAAAGGGCCAAGTTGGAAGACCCCCTGGGCCAAACCATTCCGGACACACGGGGGTGCAATCTCTTCTTGCCGATTCAGTCTTGTGTCTTTGTCATTGGTGTGACTACCAAACACAACACAACTTGTGGGAAACAAGAGCCTCTAGATCCGGCGCTTACCCAGTCTGAACCCACACGCAAATGAATTCCCACGTAGGGCCGGATCAGGAGTGACTTGATATAGGACTCTCCTTTCTCCACCATCTCATCAGACCAAACCACGTAGCGCTGCAGCGGCCGGTTCTCTTCCAGGACAGGAAATTGGGCTGGGGCACCTGGGAGGGCGAGAACAGGATGTTCAGAGGGTGGAAACCTAGGAGAAAAGCAGAGGAGAAACACCATTATTCATCCTTTCTCTCGGTGGCCAAAGGGAAAAAGACCTGCCAGCCTGACGGTGAAGTCTGAATCAAGTGGGAAAGACAACAAGGAAGCACGGAGACCGTTCACCTTTAATATATAGCGTGTCATATTATGTGGGTATATGCATCGTTGTGTATTTATTTATTTTGGTCACATTTAAGACACCCCTGTTAAAAGAGTCGTGCCTGGGATTTGATCAGGAGCTGAGAATTTGACAAACAACATTCTAAAGTCCGTCTGAGTCCTTCGGGAAAGGGCGGTATATAAATGTAATAAAAATAAATAAATAAAAACGATTGTGCTTCTTTACTGCTTGTGAGTTTCTTGAAACCAATAGGAAACCCTAGTTTGAAATCCAGTCTTTCTTCTCCCAGACTCAGTGATTATGTAATAATAATAATAATAATAATAATAATAATAATAATAATAATACACAACTGTAGCACCACTGGAACACCACTGGCATTGACACATTTGCCATCTGTCAATTGCAAAAGGCGGCCTTACTAGGAACTGCTTCCATCCTGCAACGAGATCTGTAATACCATCAAACATCCACATCTGCCTATGCCAGGTCCTTGGGAAGGACACGGATAGGTAGACAAAAATGCCAAATCCAGTCTGAACATCTGGCTGACTGTGTGATTAATACTACTACTATTACTACTACTAATAATAATAATAGTCAACCATCAGCGCGAGTCAGTTTGAATGTTCAGTTGACTGAGGTTCATGTTTAATAATAATAATAAAGTTGGAAGGGACCTTGGAGGTCATCTAGTCCAACCCCCTGCTCAGGCAGGAAACCCTATATCACTTCAGACAAATGGCTGTCCAGTCTCGTCTTAAAAACTTCCAGTGATGGAGCACCCACAGCTTCTGGAGGCAGGTTGTTCCACTGGTTAATTGTTCCAACTGTCAGGAAATTTCTCCTTAGTTCCAGGTTGCTTCTTTCCTTGATGAGTTTCCATCTGTTGCTTCTTGTCCTGCCTTCGGGCGCTTTGGAGAAGAGCTTGACTCCCTCTTCTTTGGGGCAGCCCCTGAGTTACTGGAAGGCTGTTGTCACGTCCCCCCCTCGTCCTTCTCTTCATTAAACTAGACCTATCCAATTCCAGCAACCGTTCCTTATATGTTTTAGCCTCCAGGCCTCTAATCATGTTGCATTAAGGTGCCTCATTTTTTTTAAATGCTATATTTTATTCATTCGGGGTGGGGGAGGGAAGAAGAGGCAGGATGGGCACCTCTCTAATCTCACTAAAATTCCTGCCCAGTCAGCAATTCCCCACTTGCTACCTTTGGTTCCAGTCGTCCTTGTAGGAGGCGCTGAAGGAGAGGCCTGCGAACAGCTCCGACCGGTCGAATTCCACTCCGAATTGATCCCAGAAAGGCCCAAAGGGATTCCCATCCTGCAAAAAAGAAACAAAGGGAGATCCATCCATGACAGCAGGAGCAAGACGGGGGGGGGGGGGAGGCCCTTTCCTGAAAATGAATGCGGGAAAATCCTCGGCGTACGACTGCAATGAAGCCTGATGTTTCCGTTGCTAAGGGAGACATTTGTTAAATGAAGTTTTTTTGCCTCGTTTTACCATCTTTCTTGCCCTGGCTTCCCCCTTCGACTTTGCTCATCAGAATGTCGCAAAAGGGGATCACGTCTCTCTCTCTCTCTCTCTCTCTCTCTCTCTCTCTCTCACACACACACACACACACACACACACACACACAGAGGGACACAGCGACCGTCATAAACATGAGTCAGTTGCCCTGCATCCAGATTTTGATCACATAGCCCTGGGGAGGCTACAGTGGCCGGAAGTGTGAAAAACGATGGTTAAAGTCACTTTTTTCAGTGATGGCTAAACTGAAAGGCTGAGTAGAAATATGGGAAAAAATAAATGTCAGAAATGATTCATAAAGCATACAAGCAGTCCTTGACTTAACCTTAAGTTTCCCCGAATATAAGACCTGGTCTTATATATATATATTTATCTTATTTGTATAAATAGTATACAAATAATTTATATTATTTTGGGGGGAAACATGGTACAGCCATTGTCAAGGTATTAACAGCTAACCAGCTTATGTGATGTAAGATGTAATGATGGGAATGACTCAGCAGGGTCTGTGTCTCTTTAAGAGCCAGCAGGGTCCGTGTCTCTTTAGGAGCCTTTGCATAAAGGGAAGGCTCTGCTGATGTGTTCTCTCTCTTCCGTGTTCCTGCTGTATTAAAACATGTATGTATATTGTTCCCGGTATATGATATTGTAAATAGTGTAAGATAAACCACTATTTAATATAGACTGCTCTTAACTGTGTTTACTCCTGGGTTATCTCAGCGCAATAAGACTGTACGTGCTCAGACAACCATTCATTTAGTACTAATGACCCGTTTTCACACTTATAAACATTGCAGCATCCCTGTGGCCACATGATCCAAATTCAGGTGCTTGGCAACTGGCATGTACTTACGACGGTTGCAGCATCCTGTGGTCATGTGATCACCCTCTGTAACCTACCCAGCTGGCTTCTGGCAAGCAAAATCAATAGGGGGAGCCAGATCCACTCTGAACGATCACATGATTCGTTTAACGACTGCAGTGACTCACTTAAGAACTGTGGCACAAAAGGTCATCATCTGGGGCCCAAGTCATTTGACCACGGCCTCGCTTAGCAATGGAAATTTGCAGCTCAATTGTGGTCGTAAATCGAGGACTTGCCTGTATTGTTTGGAACACAATGGCCAATGGAATGGGAAAATGAACATTATTTCATCTTTATTTCTAAACAGAAAAGTTGTTGATGGAGATTCTCAGCCATCCAGGACATGGTTGTCCTAAAGGTGCTTTTTCAAGAGTCAACTGGACTTTCTGTGGTGTTGCAAGAAATCAGTGACTTTTTTCTGGTAACTGTTGGTGGGGTCTCTCTTCAGAGTCTCATATGTGGCAGTGTGCTTCAGAAGATGATGATTATGAACATAATGATAATAATAATAAAGTTGGAAGGGACCTTGGAGGAGTTCTAGTCCAACCCCCTGCTCAGACAGGAAACCCTATACCATTTCAGACAAATGGTGGGCCAGTCTCTTCTAAAAATCTTCCAGTGTTGGAGTATTCACAGCTTCTGGAGGCAGGTTGTTCCACTGGTTAATTGTTCCCACTGTCAGGAAGTTCCTTCTTAGTTCCAGGTTGCTTCTCTCCTTGATGAGTTTCCATCTGTTGCTTCTTGTCTTGCCTTCAGGTGAAAAGCTTGACTCCCTCTTCTTTGGGGCAGCCCCCGAGATATTGGAAGACTGCTATCATGTCCTCTCTCATCCTTCTCTTCACTAAACTAGACATACCCAATTCCAGCAACCGTTACTTATATGTTTTGGCCTCCAGTCCCCTAATCATCTTTGTTGCTCTTCTCTGCCCTCTTTCCAGAGTCTCAACATCTTTTTTACATTGTGGTGACCAAAACTGGATGCTCTATTCCAAGTGTGGTCTTACCTAAGGCGTTGTAAAGTGGTATTAACACCTCACGTGATCTTGATTCTATCCCTCTGTTAATGCACCCTAAAACTGGGTTGGCTTTTTTGGCAGCTGCAGCACACGGCTTGCTCCTATTTAAGGGATTGTCCACCAGGACTCCAAGATCTCTCTCACAGTTGCTACTATTGAGCCACCTATACTGTACCTGTGCATTTGGTTCACCTTGGGCTTGCAGTCATCTGTGTTCAGGATGACTATGCATCTTCCTTAATCAGCTGGCAGGATGGTGATGTTTGGGTTTCCTCCTAGGGACGTCACTGCTCTCCTTTCTTGAACTGTGAAGTTGGAACGGGGGGGGCAGTGTTTTGGCCTTGGCGAGGGTGCAGATACCTTCATCCTTAATGGTTCTGCTTCTGTCAGTTTATTGTTCCTGATGGCTGACTCTGTGTCTTGGCCAAAACATATTTTTTTTCTGTTTGCGTAAGCCACGGGTCTTCAAACTTGGCCCTTTTATGACTTGTGGACTCCGACTCCCAGAATTCCTCAGCCAGGTATGCTGGCTGAGGAATTCTGGGAGTTGAAGTCCACAAGTCATGAAGGGGCCATAGTTCCCCCATGCTGGCTGAGGAATTCTGGGAGTTGAAGTCCACGAGTCATGAAGAGGCCATAGTTCCCCCATGCTGGCTGAGGAATTCTGGGTGTTGAAGTCCACGAGTCATGAAGGGGCCATAGTTCCCCCATGCTGGCTGAGGAATTCTGGGAGTTGAAGTCCACCAGTCATGAAGGGGCCATAGTTCCCCCATGCTGGCTGAGGAATTCTGGGAGTTGAAGTCCACCAGTCATGAAGGGGCCATAGTTCCCCCATGCTGGCTGAGGAATTCTGGGAGTTGAAGTCCACCAGTCATGAAGGGGCCATAGTTCCCCCATGCTGGCTCAGGAATTCTGGGAGTTGAAGTCCATGAGTCATGAAGGGGCCACGTTTGAAGACCCCCGGCGTAAGCTCTCTGTCAGTCAAGATTCCTCACCTATCGGTCAGTTTTCTGAGAAAGTCTAGTTGCCTCTTGAAAAAGCACCTGGGGGAGAAGTGGAGAAGTTCTCGAAACCCCCCAGATCCTCCTACCTTCATAGGGCAGGTCTTTTTGTCAGGGCTCCTCTCAGCTGCTGCTTCGAAGCAATACGCCACTCTCTTGCCAGGAGGCCAATAGGTGGGCGCCAACTTCTCCATAAACTCCGCCAAGCTAATCACTCGGTGGTATTCTAGCAGAGGGGCCAGCTTGAAATATTCCTGGTAAGGAACGTGGAGCTGCAATAAAAAGAAACCCAGACTTACACAGATACACCGAACACGTGAATTACTTCACGACAGCAAACACGTAGCATGGTTTAATAAAACGCTGGCCGCTTCCTATTCAGAGGACAAAAGGGCAGGTGGGATACAGTCTTGTAATGAGTAGGGGGGGGTCTCAAAAAGGGAGCTTGCAATGATCTGCACCGGTACATTAGAGCCAGTTAAGGTGCTGAGCTGGGAACCAGGAGTCGGTGAGTTCTAGTCCCGTCTTCGGTGAATTTGGGCCAGTCCCCAGGAGACGGTGAATTCTAGTCCCACCTTAGGCATGAAAACCAGCTGGATGACTTTGGGGTAGTCACCAGGAGCCGGTGAATTCTAGTCCCGCCTTAGGCATGAAAGACAGTTGGGTGACTTTGGGCCAGTCATCAGGAGACTGTGAATTCTAGTTCCACCTTAGGCATGAAAAGCAGCTGGGTGACTTTGGGCCAGTCACTAGGAGATGGTGAATTCTAGTCCCACCTTAGGCATCAAAACCATCTGGGTGACCTTGGGCTAATCACCAGGTGATTGAGAGTTCTAGTCCCACCTAAGGTGTGAAAGCCAGTCGGGTGATTGAGCCAGTCACTCAGCCCACCCCACCGGGTTGTAATGAAAATGGGAGGAGGTAGCAGTAGGTAGGATCACTACTTTAAATTATTTATAAGCAATAATTAATGTGGGGTAAAAAATCAAATAAATAATACATCAAAAGCTCTGAATCCAACCCAACCAACTGACCGAGTCGCTTGGCAAGGAGACGGGCAGCATATAAATAACATACGTTCGTGTAGGGAGGCCTGTAATGCCGGTACTCAATCCATGGAGGCACAGCTAGTGTCCGATTCATCGTCTTAGCAAACGCTAAAGATCCGAGGAAGTGATCTGCTTGATTCCCGAATCTCCCTTGGAACAGAACATAAAGGACCGTTTCTTAATGGCTGGGCAAGGAAAGGGCAGCATTAAATCTGGCCAGGCCTTTACGAAGCTCGTTCTCCTTCCAGTAAGGCTGAGTTCAAGCAAGAGGCCGAAATTAAAGATACAGGTAGTCCTCGACTTACGACCGCAACTGAGCCCAAAATTTCTGTTGCTAAGCGAGACCCGTTGTTAAGTGAGTTTCACCCCATTTTAGAATCCTTCTTGCCCTAATCCTTAGGTAAAATCACTGCAGTTATTAAACTAGTTAACACATTGTTAAGCGAGTCGGCTTTGCCTGTCAGACGATCCCATGACCCCAGGAGACTGTCACTGTCATAAATAGGATGCAGTTGCCAAGCATACAAATTTCGATCACCTGACCACGGGGACGCCGCAACGGTCATAAGTGTCAAAAACAGTCATAAGTCACTTTGTTCAGTGCCCTCGTAACTTTAGTCACTAAACGAACTATTGTAAGTCGACCCCAGATCCCCATTCTGGACCTCCACTCTGGATAGTGAGACGGGCAGCACATGAATTTAAACTGATTAATGAACAAACAATTCCCCACCGATACATGGGCAGTCACACAAATGGAATGAACGAATGAGTAATCAGGGCTTAGAGCAGCGGTCCACAAAATTGTGGGCTGCGGGCTGTTGGCCACTGGGCTGAGTGGCTGGCCAGCACGCGTGCGCGCGCACCCCCTACTCACTCTAGCGTCACGCAGGTGCTCCCAATACTGGGAGCATCGTACAGGCGCTAGCTAGTGTCACGAGGACACCCCTCCACTTGTGCTAGCATTGTGGTGGCGGGTGGACGCTTGTCTAAGCATCGCGCGGGTGCCCGTGGCCCCGTTTGCGCACGCAATCGTGGCCCTGTTCTTGCATGCGCTTGCACGTGCGCATAAAGGCCTCTCTACCCCCCATGCACCAGGCCCCCGCCGAAGAAAGGTTGGAGGTTGGAGATCCCTGATTTAGAGACCTTGGGGCTTTCAAGATGCAAAGCTGTACTTAAGTTCAGGCCTAGAAGTGGGAAACCCAGATTCTGCCCCCCCTCAGCCCCAGAAACTCCCTGGGGGGGGGCTCAGGGCCTCTCCTGCTTTTTTTCTCAGCCCGCCTACCTCGCAGGGATATTGTTCGGGGGGGTGGGAGACGTGAGCACTGAGTTTGCCCTCTTGGGCTTCTGTACACAATGAGCAGCATGTGCAAAACTTCGAGTCAATCCCCCAGCCATCTCCTCAGTTACAGGCAGTGCTCGACTTACAACCATTAGTTTAGCGACTGTTCAAAGCTGCAGCTTCTTTTTTTTAAAAAGGGGAAAAGAGAGGAAACATTTAATGTAATAGTTTGAGATCTGTACTAAAGACATTGGTATGTTATTGAATTATTGACCAACTCAGCCGCCATGTCACTTTTCAAATATTCAAACGTAAAACTAGAAAACCAATAAAAATTTTCAAAGCTGCAACTGCACTGGCAAAATAAATAAATAAATAAAAGACTTATGACCAGCCCTTGCACTTACAACCTTCGGAGCGTTCCCAGTCACGTCATCAAAATTCAAGCGCTTGGCAACTGGCGTGGATTTATGCCCGTTAAGATCTTCCCCACCAATTTCTAATACACAGAGAATGGGTTGAGTTAATGACCATACCATTCGCTTAACAACTGTAACAATTCGCTTAACAATTGTGGCACAAAGGTTGTTAACTCACTTAACAACCACCTGGCTTAGCAATGGACATTTTGGTCCCAATCGTGGTCGTAAATCGAGGACTACCTGTATACGAACGGATTATGGGAGTGGGTGTGGTGGACTTGTGCAGGAAATAATACACCTTTTGGGCTGTTTTGAGTTTTAGCTGCAGAACCAGCTCCAGCGCAACAGAGGTAGTCCTCCGCTTACGGACCACAACTGAGACCAAAATTTCTTTTGTTAAGCGGGACAGTTGTTCAGCGAGTTTTTGCTCCATTTCACAACCTTTCTTGTCTCTTTTGTTAAGTGAATCACTGCAGTTGTTAAGTGAGCGGCACGGCTGTTAAGTGAATCCGGCTTCCCCATGGACGTGGCTTGTCGGAAGGTGGCAAAAGGGGATCACATGAACCCCCGGGGACAATGTGACTGTCGTAAGTATGAACTAGTTGATGGTGTCCAAATTTTGATCAGGTGACCCATGGGGGGGGGGCAAGTGGTCCTAAGTGTGAAAAACAAGCAGGTTACATTTTTTCAGTGCTGTTGTATCCTTGAATGGTCATTAAGGGAATTGTTGTAAGTCAAGGGCTACCTGTAAAAAAAATAAATATATATAATAGGTGTGTATATCTCTGCTTAGGGAAGCCCCAGGGTGAGATAGGCAGCAAATAAATTTAACAAAGAAATAAATAAGCATTTCCCTGTGTGTGTGTGTGTGTGTGTGTGTGTGCGAAAGTGGGAAAAGGAGCGGCCTAAAAGAGGGGCGGCCCCACACATTTCATTCTCCCACCAAATTAAATAAAATGCAAACAAACGGAGCTGCGGAAAGACCCCCGCCCTTCGGAGCTTCCTTCCCGCCTAAAGCAGGGGTAGGGAACCATGGGCCCTGTTGTGATTTCTGGACTTCAACTCCCAGAATTCCCCACCAGTCCTAAAGCCTCGCTTAATCGCCCCCCACATCTTGCCAGCAGGACTCCTAGGGCGGGCGGGGATGATGGGAGTTGTAGTCCAGCCCCCCGCCCCCCCCGAGAGGAAGGGAGCCGGGGCGGAAGAGCAGGAACGGCAGCCCCGCAGGGAGAGAAGCGGCGGGACCGGGCCTCACCCATGCAGGGGCAGTAGAGCAGGTATCCGGACGGGTCCCAGCCGTCGTCGGCGCAGCTCGGGCTCGAGAGCAACAGGCAGAACAGGAGGAGACCGAGCGCCGCCGCCGCCATGATCGCCGCCTGGCCCGCAGAAGAGGCCGCGGCCTAGTTAGGCCTCTTGGGCCCGTCTCCATAGCAACCGGCCCGCCAGGCCCCGCCCCTCCCGCCAGGCCCCGCGCGCGCCTGACAGAGCAGGACGGGATGACTTCCGGTCTGGGCCGGAAGTGGCGCCATGGAGGCCTTGAGCGGCGCGAGCAATCCCGCCTGAGGAAAATCACAGGCTGCTGTTCCGGAGGCCTCGTCGCCTCCTTCCCTCCCGGTGCCGCCGCCCCGCCATGGGGCCTCTGCCTCGCCCCGGGCTCCTGCGGCAACCCTCCGGCCTTCCTCCCTTCCCTCCGGGCGCTCGAGGCGCCAGGAGGGGAGCCACGGCGGCGGTGAGCGCGGAAACGGAGCGGGAAAACGGCACAAGGAGGGCCGCGCGGGGGGGGGGTAGGGGAGGGAGGGAGGGAGGGAAGGAAGAGCGAAGCAAGCCGGGCGGGAGGAGGCTGCGCTCTCCAGGGCGCATGCGCGCTGCGTGAACGGCTCGGCGGGACATTTCGGGCGCCCGTGGGTGGGGGAGGGGCTGCTTGGCCTCCCCTCCCCCCCCCGAGGCCAACGTGTGAGGGGGACGTTTGTGGGGAAATCAAAGGGAAGAGCAGAAACCATGAAGAGGGTCAAGGAGGCTCTCTTTATTTTCACTTGGGGCCGCTTTATTTTGGCCTGGAGGGGTTTCTCCTGGAAGTGGGGCGCTCTGGCCTTCCTCTGGGCCAGACTTTCTCCGTCTTGGCTGCTTGAAGATGGGTGGACTTCAATTCCCAGGCTAACTATGCTTATGGCTGCCTGGGGGATTCTGGGAGTCGAAGTCCGCCCATCTTAAAGCATGCCGGCTGGGGAATTCTGGGAGTTGAAGTCCACTTTTCTTAAAACGGTAGCTAAGGAATTCTGGGAGTTGAAGTCCACCCCTCTTAAAGCATACCAGCTGGGGAATTCTGGAAGTCGAAGTCCACCCCTCTTAAAACAGGGTGGCTAGGGAATTCTGGGAGTTGAAGTCCACCCATCTTAAAGCATGCTGGCCGGGAATTCTGGGAGTTGAAGTCCTCCCCTCTTAAAGCATACCAGCTGGGGAATTCTGGAGGTCGAAGTCCACCCCTCTTAAAACAGGGTGGCTAGGGAATTCTGGGAGTTGAAGTACACCCCTCTTAAAGCATACTGGCCAGGGATTCTGGGAGTTGAAGTCCTCCCCTCGTAAAGCATACCAGCTGGGGAATTCTGGGGGTCGAAGTCCACCCCTCTTAAAACAGGGTGGCTAGGGAATTCTGGGAGTTGAAGTCCGCCCATCTTAAAGCATGCTGGCCGGGGATTCTGGGAGTTGAAGTCCTCCCCTCTTAAAGCATACCAGCTGGGGAATTCTGGGGGTCAAAGTCCCCCCCTCTTAAAACAGGGTGGCTAGGGAATTCTGGGAGTTGAAGTCCGCCCATCTTAAAGCATGCTGGCCGGGGATTCTGGGAGTTGAAGTCCACTTTTCTTAAAACGGTAGCTAAGGAATTCTGGGAGTTGAAGTCCACCCCTCTTAAAGCATACCAGCTGGGGAATTCTGGAAGTCGAAGTCCACCCCTCTTAAAACAGGGTGGCTAGGGAATTCTGGGAGTTGAAGTCCACCCATCTTAAAGCATGCTGGCCGGGAATTCTGGGAGTTGAAGTCCTCCCCTCTTAAAGCATACCAGCTGGGGAATTCTGGAGGTCGAAGTCCACCCCTCTTAAAACAGGGTGGCTAGGGAATTCTGGGAGTTGAAGTACACCCCTCTTAAAGCATACTGGCCAGGGATTCTGGGAGTTGAAGTCCTCCCCTCGTAAAGCATACCAGCTGGGGAATTCTGGGGGTCGAAGTCCACCCCTCTTAAAACAGGGTGGCTAGGGAATTCTGGGAGTTGAAGTCCGCCCATCTTAAAGCATGCTGGCCGGGGATTCTGGGAGTTGAAGTCCTCCCCTCTTAAAGCATACCAGCTGGGGAATTCTGGGGGTCAAAGTCCCCCCCTCTTAAAACAGGGTGGCTAGGGAATTCTGGGAGTTGAAGTCCGCCCATCTTAAAGCATGCTGGCCGGGGATTCTGGGAGTTGAAGTCTTCCCCTCTTAGAGCATACCAGCAGGGGAATTCTGGGGGTCGAAGTCCACCCCTCTTAAAACAGGGTGGCTAGGGAATTGTGGGAGTTGAAGTCCACCCATCTTAAAGCATGCTGGCCAGGAATTCTGGGAGTTGAAGTCCTCCCCTCTTAAAGCATACCAGCTGGGGAATTCTGGGGGTCGAAGTCCACCCCTCTTAAAACAGGGTGGCTAGGGAATTCTGGGAGTTGAAGTACACCCATCTTAAAGCATACTGGCCGGGGATTCTGGGAGTTGAAGTCCTCCCCTCTTAAAGCATACCAGCTGGGGAATTCTGGGGGTCGAAGTCCACCCCTCTTAAAACAGTGTGGCTAGGGAATTCTGGGAGTTGAAATCCACCCTTCTTAAAGCATGCTGGCTGGGGAATTCTGGGAGATGAAGTCCACAGTAGCCAAGGTTGAGAAAAGCTGCCCTAGACGGAGTCACATCTCAGGGCTGGAAGCTTTCAGATTGCATCCAGTGGTGCAATCTTTGTGCAAACGCCTTGCTTGGTCTCTGGAGGTCCTGGGCAAGAAGTGGGCAGGTGCTCCCTCTAAGCTAGGAGTCTTCAAACTTGGCCCTTTGATGACTTGTGGACTTCAACTCCCAGCATTCCTGGAGCCGGGCACGCTGGCTGAGGAATTCTGGGAGTTGAAGTCCACAAGTCATCAAAGGGCCAAGTTTGAAGATCCCCGATCTAAGCAGAAAAAGGGCACAGATTCATTTGTTTTGCTGCCACAAGAGAAGAAGACAAATAGGACTGTGGGGTCCTTGGAACTCTCTGAGTTTGGTGGTTTTCTTACACACGTTTCATGACCCAATCAGGCAGCATCATCAGTGCTAGAAAGGGGTGGGTGGGTTTGTTTCTGGACTGAGGGAGGAAGAGGAGGACTCTGGACCCTTGGTGTTGTGCACGTTTCATTAGCCAAGGCGGGAACTTTATCAGTGTTAGAAGCAAAGGGAGGATGTGCAGAGAGGAGCTTGACTGGGGGGTCCTGGGGGGGGGTCTCTGAGCTTGGTGAGTTTCCTGCAGACATTTCAATGACCCAACTTGGTGATACCGTCAGTATTAGAAGGGCGTGGGATTTGCTCTCGGGTTTCCCTTCTAGCACTGAAGATGTTCTCTGGTTGTGTCATGAAATATCTGCAAGAAAGCAGCCCATCTCAGAGAGAATCAAAGACCCCACAATCCTGCTCTCCACCAGCCCCACTCTCTCTTAACACTGGTGATGTTCCCTATTTAGTAGGGTCATGAAATACCTGTAAGAAAATGGCCCAGCTTAGAGGGCACAAAGGGCCTCTGCAAGAAAGCCGCCCAGCTCACCAAGGAACCCACAATTCAACCCTGAACTACGAGTGTTCTCTTCTAACAGAAATAGGACCGTTTCTTTCAAAAAAAAATAGCAATGTAGGAGTCCGTAATACTTTCCCCACCCCAATAACATCTATTTCCTGTCTCAAAAGATTTCTTGTGTGATTCTTTTTATCTTTTAGGCGTGATGAAAACTAGCTACAGATGCATAAGTGCCCACAAGTGTTTCCATGGAACAAATGATGTGCATTTTGCAACTGTTTGCTGCAAAGGAGATTTTATGAGATATATAGAATGCTGGTTGGGATGATGATGATGATAATAAAGTTGGAAGGGGTCTTGGAGGTCGTCTAGTCCAACCCCCTGCTCAGGCAGGAAACCCTATGCCCTTTCAAACAAATGGCTGTCCAGTCTCTTCTTAAAAACTTGCAGTGTTGGAGCATTCACAGCTTCTGGAGGCAGGTGGTTCCACTGGTTAATTGTTCTCACTATCGGGAAGTTTCTCCTTAGTTCCAGGTTCCTTCTCTCGATGAGTTTCCATCCGTTGTTTCTTGTCCGGCCTTCAGGTGCTTTGGAGAATAGCTTGACTCCCTCTTCTTGGGGCAGCCCCTGAGATACTAGAAGACTGCTATCATGTCCCCCCTCGTCCTTCTCTTTGTTAAACTAGACCTACCCAATTCCTGCAACCGTTCTTCATATTTCTTTAGCCTCCAGCCCCCTGATCCTCTTTGTTGCTCTTCTCTGCACTCTTTCTAGAGTCTCAACATCTTTTTTACATTTCCTACCTTTTAAATGAGGGAAGCTGCCCATCCCATTCGTTGATAACAGGGGGGGAGGGAGAAATAGGGAAAATTACTGGAGCTGGGGGCCTCTTTTCATCTCTTTGAGGTTATATGACCTTCTCATATTTGACTCACGTGGACTGGGTGCAACTGAGTGAAAAGTGGCCTTGTTTGCTCACCAAATTCCTAAGCAGGTACACAAACATTACGGCTTTCTGCCTGTGTGCCACCTGCACACCTAGTTCTGAATTAGAATAAAATCCTACTTTTTTCCAACAAAGACTGCGGTTTTTAAAATATCCGAGGAGCATATTTTCAGATTGAGTTGGCGGCGCTTTTACGGTACAGCAGATGCAATATTGTTCAGGTAAGAGAAGAGGGTGTGTCTTGTTGCAAGGAGCCGACACAGATAGTCCTTGACTTATGATTCACAGCCCAAAATTTCCGTTGCTAAGTGAGACATATGTTAAGTGAGTTTTGTCCCATTTTGCGACCTCTCTTGCCATGGTTGCTAAGTGAATCGGTGCAGTGATTAAGTTAGTAATACGGTTGTTAAGTGAATCTGGTTGACCCCATTGACTTTGCTTGTTGGAAAGAAGTCACAAAAGGGGATGGCGTGACCCTGGGACACTGCAACCGTCGTAAGTAAGAGTCAGGTGCCGAGCATCTGAATTTTGATCACGTGACCACGGGGGATGCTGCAATGGTCGTGTGAAAAACGGTCATGTCGCTTCTTTCAGGGTCACTAAATGAACGGTTGTAAGTCTAGAACAGGGGTCAGCAGCCTGAAACAGTGAAAGAGCCACTCGGAACCGGTTCCCTCACAAAAGGAAAAACTGGGAGCCGCAAAAAATGCGTGCACATGCGCGTACATGTGTGCATGCGCAGAACAGGGTTTGAAGAGTGGAGCCAAGGCGAGATATGCACCTACCCTGCATATTTGAATTGATTGGTTGAACTTTTTTAGTCCCACTTTTTTTTGGGGGGGGGCTGCACATGGCACATGAAAGAGCCGCATGCATCTCCGGAGCCGCAGGTTGCAGACCTGTAGTCTAGAACCACCTGCAGTCATGGAAGACCGATCTCGGTTGACTGTTTATCTTTGAAGTCGTTTAGAAATAGCGTGAAGGCTTCGATGTCACGACCTTCGCAGCCTCCCCCTGGTCACGTGATCAGAATTGAGGCGCTTGTCAACTGATGCATATTGACAACGGTCACAGCGCCTCCTCCTCCCCCCCCCCGGGTCACGGGACCCCCTTTGGTGACCTTCCGACAACGGGGAAGCCAGCTTCGCTTAATGACTGTGTCGCTAACTTTAGAGGGATGCTGCTTAGCTGTGGACATTTTGGGCTCCGTCGCGGTCGTAAGTCAAGGACGGGTCCTGTTGTGTGGTTGTGTGTCATTTTCCCCCCCCCTCCCCTTAACGAATTCTTTTGTTCCTTCCAGGATCCCAACTCTTTCTACTGAGGTCCTTGAAAAGGATTACCAGTGAGATGCCCAAGAGCAGCGATTCTACTTTGTGTGGCCCTCCTCCGTCAGGCCTGCCATGACCGCATTCTTCACCAGTGTTCCCAATTGGATTCAAGATGCCAAGCAGGAAGAGGAGGAGGAGGTGAGCTGGAAACTAGTGCCCAGGCCCAAAGGCCGAGAGAGCGAGAGCCCGGGGAAGTGCCAGTATGAGCTGTCGGAAGCCGCCTTCCCTGGCGTGGAGAAGCTGAGAGCCAGCCCGGAACCGAGGCCCTATTGCTGCCCTCAGCTGCACTGCGGCAAGGCCTTTGCCTCCAAGTACAAGCTCTACAGGTAGGCCGGGCGATCGGAGGGGAGTTTGGGGCTGGGCTGGGCTGGGTTCAAATCCTCCGAGCTCACCTGGTTTGTGGGCGGGAGTCAGGGAATATTGGCAGGTAGGCCAAGCTGCCCAAGAGTCAGCTTGCAGGGGAGGTGGTTGGAATGGAAAGTTTAATAAATGAAAGAATGGAATGGATTGGACTAGAAAATATGGAATGGAATTAGAAATAGAATTAGAATAGAATAGAATAGAATAGAATAGAATAGAATAGAATAGAATAGAATAGAATAGAAAATATGGAATAGAATAGAGTAGAGTAGAATAGAATAGAAAATATGGAATAGAATAGAGTAGAATAGAATAAAAAAAACAGAACAGAATAGAATAAAAACAGAATAGAATTAAAAAATATTCTGTTCCATTCCATAATTCTATCATTTCTTGCTCTGTTCTGTTCTATTCTTTTTTCTTATTCTGTTCTGTTCTATTCTTATTTCTTGTTCTGTTCTGTTCTTATTTCTTTATTCTGTTCTATTGTATTCTATCTATTCTTACTTCTTATTCTGTTCCATTCCATTCCACCCCATTCTGTTCTCCATTGCAATCTCCTATCCTATCCTGCTCTGTTCTGTTCTGTTCTCCATTCCCTTCCGTTCCTTGCTGCATTCCGCTCTCTTCCATTCACGTCCCCCCAAAGGCAGAGAGACGGCAGCCGCAATTATTCTCCTCTTCCTTCTCCCTTCCCTTCCCGAAAAGGCACCTGGCCACCCACTCGGCCCAGAAGCCCCACCAATGCATGTACTGTGAGAAGATGTTCCACCGGAAGGACCACCTGCGCAACCACCTCCACACCCACGACCCCAACAAGGAAGCCCTCCACTGTCCCGAGTGCGGCAAGAACTACAACACCAAGCTGGGCTACCGGCGCCACCTGGCTATGCACGCGGCGGCCAGCGGCGACCTGAGCTGCAAGGTCTGCCTGCAGGTGTTCGAGAGCACCCAGGCCTTGCTGGAGCACCTGAAGGCCCACTCGCGGCGGCCCTCCGGCAGCGCCAAGGAGAAGAAGCACCCCTGCGACCATTGCGACCGGCGCTTCTACACCCGCAAGGACGTGCGGCGACACCTGGTGGTGCACACGGGGCGAAAGGACTTCCTCTGCCAGTACTGCGCCCAGCGGTTCGGCCGGAAGGACCACCTGACCCGGCACGTGAAGAAGAGCCACTCGCAGGAGCTGCTGAAGATCAAGGCCGAGCCCGCGGACATGCTGGGCCTGCTCAGCTGCGGCTCGGCCGTGGCGGTCAAGGAGGAGCTCAGCCCGGTCTTGTGCATGGCCTCCCGGGAGGTGATGGGCGCCAAGGGCTTCCCTGGCATGCTGCCCATGGGCATGTATGGGGCGCACGTCCCGGCCCTGCCCGGCACAGGGATGCCCCCTTCCTTGGTGCCCAACCCTCTCCCGATGGGAATGAGCTATCCTCTGGAGCCCTCCTCCCCGCCACAGCCGCCCCCCAAATACCAGCTCGGATCTACCTCATACTTCCCCGACAAGATCCCCAAAGCAGAGGTGGACAGCTGCCTGGCAGAGCTGCCCGGAGGCCTTTCGCTGATCGCTGGCGAGCCCCCCTCCTCCCCGCCTCAGCCCGCCAGCCTGGAGGAGACCCTGCTCTCCAAGAGCCCGGCTCTCCTTTCCGAAGCTCTCTGTGCTGCTAACATGGATTTTTCCCACCTCCTGGGCTTCCTGCCCTTGAACCTGCCCTCCTGCAACCCGCCGGTCTCCTCGGCAGGCCTCGTCATGGGCTATTCCCAGGGAGAGACCCAATCCCTTCTCAGCGCTCTGCCGCCGCAGGAGCCCTCCCCGGGAAGCGGGCCCTCGCTCGGCTTTGGGGCCTTGCATCCCTTGCCCTCGATGTTCTCCCCGGGCCTGGGCGCCACCACGTTGCCACGTTTCCACCAAGCATTCCAGTGAGAAAGAGAGAGCGCCGGATGAAAGCAGAGCTTCTCCGGGCGCGTGGATTCGGGGCACCGCCAGCGCGCTCGGCTTTGTCGTCTTTCCAGTGGTGGGGGGGAAAAGCTGGAGGGGGGACTGGAACTTGTGTACGCCCCAGTCCTGGACAGGGGAAGTAGGTTGCAGTGAATAGAATTTCAGGTATTTTATTTTTTATTTCTTCCTTCTTCTTTTTACGTTGTTGGTCATCGGGAACCTCGCCGGAGTTTCCGCCCCCCCAACTTCCGCAGTTTTGTGTCGCTTGGTCCGTGCGGCAGGAATTCCCTTTTCTCTCCCTTCCCTCTCCTCTGCCCCGTGACTTCCAGCAGCGGCGGCGGCAGCGATTCCCGTGATGCCGCCTTTGTAAATCGAGACTCTTTCTTCCACCACCACCCCTCCCTTGGAGCCGTTTCCCCACCACGCCTGGCTGCAGGATCATGTTTACCCCACCATTTCCCACTGTTACGAATCAGGTAGTGCCGCAGGGACCGTCAGGGTCTCCGGCACGGCGAAGGCACTGTTTACACCGTGAAACTGGCTAGCTCCGGTTTCACCTCACTACTACTTCCATATCTTCCCCTGTGGGGAAATCGAACTGACTGGGAATGGCTTCAGCTTTTGCCAATTTAGTTTAGCACTCTAGTGGGTTGTGTTTTGTTTTTGTTTTTTCCCCTCCCAGATCTCCCAGCAGGTCAAAAGAATCCTCCAACAGGAGAATCCTCACTGTGATTGATTGGTTTTTTCCCCCCGTTTTTTTTTTTTTTTTTGGAGTGGATTTTCCAAAGGATGTTAGGGTCTAGCGACAGCAGCCGTCAACCATGGCCTCTTCCTGAAAAGACTTACCGATCAAGAGCCAGGCCCATCATTCTGTTCGGCTGAGATTTCCATTTTTTTGCCCCTCTTTATTTTTCTTCTAAATCTCCTCGGCCGTTTGGACACAAGCAAGCTTATGGAGGGGTGATGGCGTTTGGCCTTTGGGGCTCAAAAGTTTTGTTTCAGCTTCTTGGTGCCTTCAGGGCAATTCTGAATAGCGAGTGTGCAAATCACCTTTTCACCAGCAGCCACAGCCCCAGCCTGAGCACGCCAGCCTTGCAGGAAGGAGAAAATATGTGGGGTGCAGCGGAGGTGAGGCAGCCTTGCTTTCTGCTGACTCAAGATCCTTTGCTTCTTAGCGGGGAAATCAATGACCTTCGTTGAATGGGGGGAGTTTAACCCAACGGCCTCTTGTTTTCACGCCCCCTTCCTCCCTGCAAGGTTGGCTCGCCTCCTCTTCTGCTGCAGAGCCCTGATGCTCCCTTCTGTCTCCCTGCAAAGTGCCCAAGCTCTGGCCTTTCGGGCCTCACATCCCTAGTGTGAACTCGGCACAGAGCAAAAGTCAGAAGGAGGATCGTGGCCTGTGGCGTTGGCTTCTGCCAGGAAGGTAAATCCATGCAGAGAAGCCGGGAGGCCGGAGAGCCACTCCCAGTCACCTGGTGCCTGCCTCAGCAAGTGATGGGCGATTCGGAGAAGGTCAAGATGGCAAGAGAGAGCCACGTCCTCTGTTGCGCTTCCCCTAGTGCAGTTTCCCAGTCTTTCCAGTGTTGCTGTCTGGGGGGTGGAGGGGGATGGGTTGGTTCTGCAAGCGGGTGAGTAGCTCCCTTTGCACGAGGGGCGAGCACCACGCCTGCCGCTGGAGCCTGCCCACGTGCCCACTGCTCGTGCAGAGAGGGTGCTCGCCCACACCTGCTTCTATGCCTCGGTTTCAAATGGCTCACGGCCCGGGAGTGGGCTGTGGCTCCGGGGTTGGGGACCCCCTCGCCCTAGCGTCTGCCTGCTGTCTTCTTTCTCCTTCATTTCTTTGCAGGCTTAATTCAGAGACGTCCGGCCTCCCAATCTCCCCAAGGGCTGCAGGACGTCACCAGGAACGGGTGGTGGGAGGTGCCCCGTTTTTTTCAGGGAGGAAAACGAGCCTGCCCAGAATGTCACCCGTCATTGATTTAATCCCAGGGGGATTAAATATGGGAATGGCAGGGACTTTCCAAGGTGTCCTGTTCCCCTACTCGCCCTTAACTCTGCCCTCCCCAGTTGGGGGCGCTCGTGCAAATTCCAGGTCAGCCATCTCTGTTTTACTTCCCCGTAGTTTCCTGAGTAAGCAGTCTTACTATGTATTACAGTGAATACCTCATGATAAAGGCCTCTGCTCTTAACCCCTCATGCTTTTTCAGTGGCTGCCGGAGGCCTCATTTGGGGAGGGTCCACCTACATGCATTTCAGGGGTATCCCCACTGGCCCCTTCCTTTTACCTCACTGTGTAGGGAGCAGAGCTAAGGGGGCCTGCCCTGGCTCTCCTACTTGCCAAGATACGCTAAGGTGATCTCTGCGGTAACGCCTCTGGTCTCTTTCAATGCCTGTCCATAGCAGATGCTTTTTTTAAAAAAAATCTATTTCTTCTTTGTAATTCCAGATTGCTTTCCATCCCCGTCGGCTTTAGGCCTTTGCCGCTTCATAGGCAGGATCCCATCTGTGCCAGGCGTGTAGGCCTTCTACGTCGGGCGCAGGCAGCCTTTTCTTTCTCGCGGCGTGTCCTTCGCGATCTGTCTCAAAAGGTTTTGTATAAGACTTACCTCATCGATGGCATGTGGCATTGAGTTCCACAGGCCCTGCTTCCTGGGTCTTCGCGGTAAGACGTTGCCTTTCTGATTTCAGCATGTGCCTTCTTGCCCTGGAGAACGGCTGGGCGTCTCCTGATGGTTTCAGCATTTTTAAATACCTCGGTTTGCATTTCCTGTTACTCCCTGTCCAGATACGAGTTGCACATTGTGCTCTTATGCAATCCTCACATCCCTACCTCAAAACCTACGAGAAGGAAAAAAGATGATTCCACGTTCCAGTTTCTCCAACATGGCATTGGACTTAAGACATAAAGCTGATTCCAGAGAACCTGTTGGCTTAGTTTGCAGCTTCGGGCACTTGCTGTCTCTTCTCTGTCCTTCAGCTCGATCGTTTTAGC
The DNA here is from genome assembly GCF_947247035.1 of Vipera ursinii. Lineage (NCBI taxonomy): Eukaryota > Metazoa > Chordata > Lepidosauria > Squamata > Viperidae > Vipera > Vipera ursinii. The sequence continues at coordinate 2,146,741 of NC_139516.1, forward strand.
AAACGCGATGCGCAAGCGTGTGTTCCGGCTCATAAACCCTCCTGCTCTGTCGGGGCTGCTTGTCTCTCTGTTTCACTACCCAACCAAAGATAATGAAAAACAACAACAACAAAGACAGAGCATTCCTGTCCGTATCAAAAGACGACTCTTTCCTAAGGAGAAAAATGGGTTTTTATTTCAGCCCTAGATTCAACGCCGATGCTGAAACAGCAGCAGTGGTTTGGGCGAGTCTTCTATTCAGCCTGATTGCTGCTGCTGCTGCTGTAGAAAATGGCATTAAGTTTTTTTTTAAAAAAAAAAACCTACAAGAAAAGATGGGGGAGATATAAGCTTCAGTCATCTTTCTTACAAAAGAGCTGTAAGATCAAATATTCCTAAGTACTACTGACCCACTCTCTCTCTCTCTTCAAACTTCAGTTTTCCAAAGAAAGGTGGTGATCCTGCAGAGTGGCCCACAAATATTTTGGGTTTTGTTTTTTGGGGGGGTTTTCTGCAGCACAATGGGCAATGAAAAGGAATCTTGTTTAGCCTTTTGGTGAGGTGAAGGGCCTAAAAGGGGTCTTTATCCATGTAGCTACAGGTGTAGCCTTTTAAAGAACAGATGGTATAAAATTGTGCCTCGCCAATCCAGGAGTGCGTTGCAGCTTGTATTTTACTTAGAGTAGACCCCTGTGAGGGAAGAATTTCTGTTAATAGAAAATGAAGTGGTCCTTTCAATCACGGTGTTGAAGAAAAAAAAAACAACAACCCAGAATGAGGGAAAATAGGATAATATTTCTCTACCGTGGGGGGAAAAGACAGTTGCTGTTCTATGTGGCTCTCAATTTCGAACGAAAGTGCTCCTGGTTTGGGGGGGGGGAAAGGAGAGAGGACTTTGTAAATGTTCACCCTGGAGTAAAATTAACCAGACTTGAAGTCAGTATCCTGATCAATTTCACTGCTGGCGAATGAGCACTTAAAAAGGAGGATTGGGTGTCTGCCTTTGCCAGGGGAGGGAATCTGTGATCTTCAGAGAAGATCTTCATTTGTACGTGACCTTAAATGTTTTGGGGCACAGGAAAAATTGGAGAGCTCTTGCTTTGCCAGTTAATATTTCCTTTGGGTGATGGGTTTATGGGTTAAATCGACAGACATTCTCCCCTACTGGCAAGGAAATATAAACCATAAAGTGGGGGAAATTCTATTTAAACTCTGTCTGGGTTGGCAACCAACTGGCCTTTAATTAATTGTGCTTTCCAAATAGCCATTCTAAAAAAGTGTCTTTCAGTTACGTCCTTTCGAAAGGTAGTTTGCGGAAGCATCTCTTGTTCCTTTAAGTAGGATTTGTTTTCCTGGCATGCGTTTTATTGCCGCTGAGCTGTTTGCCCGAGACGGCAAAAAAGGTGTTTCCCTCTCTTCCTCCCGAGGAACGAGAAGGTAGCATTGGGATTTTTCCCAAGCTCCTCGAATTTACAATGGATAGCTCACTCACTATGGGGTGATCCTTTCTAGGTCCTGAAAGATACAATAGGATCAGATCTTTGGGGTCAGGTCTGATCTTTGGAATCGGATGCCTGCTGCACAAAAACCGATAACAGAAAGGTGATTTTAAGACATAGTCAAGGACAGGAGGGGTCAACCATGGCAACTTCGCAACCTGTGGGCTTCCAATTCCCGGAATTCCTGAGCCGGCGGTAACATTCCCAAAAATGATGGTGATTCTGTAGAGTGGCCCACAAAACATATTTTGGGTTGTTTTTTCCCCTGTGGCACGATGGGTAATGGAAAGGAAGCTTGTTCACTTTTAGGGAGTCCTAAGAGTATTCAGATGGCTACAGGTGTAGCCTTTTAAAGTGCAGAGAGTATAAAGTTGTGCCTCTCCAATCCAAGGAAGTGACTTGTATTCCTCGGCAAGGGAAGAACTGGCTGTCTCAGGAATTCTGGGAGTTGAAGTCCACGGGTCGTAAAGTCGCCATAGTTGATCACCCTGGTCAAGAGGAATCCATGTAAGGCGCTTTTGTGTGACCCTTTTTCCTACTCGGTAATCTCGTCTCCTGCTTTCTGCTTTTGAACCATTTTTATTAAGGGGAGTTGTTGCTGTGGTGGCGCAGTGGTTAGGATGCAGCGTTGCAGGCTAACACTGCCGACTGCCAGCAGTTTGATCCTGACCGGCTCCAGGTCGACTCAGCCTTCCATCCTTCCGAGTTCGGTAAAACGAGGATCCAGATTGTCGGATACCCCGACTCTGTGAGCCGCTTAGAGAGGGTTGCAAAGCACTGTGAAGCGGCAGATAAGCGCTAGTGCTATTTTGCACTCTCGGCGCCAGGTTTAGCTCGTGTCTTTGGTCTGTGTGTGTGTGTGGGGGGGGTTTCTTCCACCCAAATTTTGCTTTCGTTGGCTTTGTTGGCTCTTTTGTGAAGCTAAATCCACAGGACATTCAAAGCTCTTTGTTCAGAGTCATTTCTTTCCTTTTGCTTAGCAGTAAGCAGAGTGTTGATCTGTTTCCGGTGTATATAGTGAATTGTTTCTCTTCGGCTGGCTGAAATTCTGAGATTTTATTTTCTTTTTTTCCCCCTCCTAAAAGAGCAAATTACTCAGGATTTGAGAGCAACACCTACTGGGTGCTCCTGTTCCCTGTGGTATTCCACCCTTCCCTTTTGTAATTCAGAATATGCCTTGGATTCAGCGGGTTGCCCGTCCTAGGAAAACGTCCCAAATTCTTCCCTCTCCGCCAGTGGGATTAATTTTAATCTCCCCCTTAAGAAAGAGGCCCTACTACGTAGTCCTAATGGCTTTTAGAGTGATCTATGGGAATCAATAACTTAAAACTGAAAATAACCCCATGAAGGGGAAGTATTTTAAGCGAACTCTGTAATAAGCGGTCAACTTTCTCTCTCTTTGCTATTTGTTTTCCTTGGGAATTATTTTATTTGATGACCCCCCTTTCCCCTGTCCCGTGATTCTGCTTTGTTTGAAGACTTTATGCATTTGATAGTAGGGGGGCTATGAATTTATTTTGGATGACAGATCCCACTGTCCCCTTATAGCAGTTAAGGCCAATAAAATCCAAACTCCCTGGAAAATATCCGCCTCTGTGTTGGGCCCGCAGCTAGTCCACGAACTGAATCGGAGCGTTCCCCTCTCCCGTTTGCACGTTCTGTATTAAAGAATCCAACTTCTCACAGTGATTTAATGTGGTTCCTTACCTTGGGACTTCATGCCCAAGATGACGAGCCAAAAAAAGATTCGGAACGGGACAATTTGGTGCGGCCAACTCAGCGTAGACATTGCGGGACAATTCAACAATTTTAAGTATTTACACTGATTTTTTTTAAAAAAAAAAAATACAATTTTTTGTCGTTCCAACATTTCATTTTAACCCACCCCCACCCCACCCCCCCATCGCCTCCTCTGCCTTTAATGATTCTGTTCCACCATTTCTTCAGGATTTAGTGTTAACTTGTGACCCGCGGCGAGTTGTCGGCTGCGCCAAGTTATCCAGGGCCCAAATGGGTTGCTTCTTCAAGCTTTTCAGTCACCCCAAAGTGAGGCAAATATTCCCCCCCTTTTTTTTAAAAAAAAAGATGAATCGAAAGCCCCATTTTGGGAGGGGGGGGTCGGTTCTCAAACTCCCTGGTGTTAAAATTTCCGACAATTGTGGTTTGGGTTCTAAACAAAACAAAAGCAATACCGCTGTGGTGTGTTAAATTATATATAGCCCCCTCTTCCAGGTGTTTGCAACAGGTGTTCCTTGCAGATGGATTACAAAACGGCAGGGAAGACCCATGCTGGCCATTTGGGAGGAGGAAGAGAGGGGACATTGACCTCCTCACACCCACCCCACAAATAATTCCCCAAAGCTTCAGGGTTTACGAACTTTCGGTCGGCCTGTCTTGAGGATCGAACAGCTGGCCTCTTGGTATCCTTGCCGACTTGAGGGTCACGCACGCTAGGCCTTACCTGTGCAAGAGAGGAGAGGTCACCTGGGAGGACAGGTGTCTCACCTTGATTTGAAGAGGAAGTAGGATTTCAGTCCTTCTGGTGACTCTCTCTGCAATGATTGGACGAGCAGACCACAAGTGGTCCAGGTTGAGAAACAGTGGCTTACACAGGTGGCTTTGTTGTACAGAGGAATTTTGTGTGTGTGTGTGTGTGTTTTAAATCAGAGCCCGCCCACCCTCCGTCCCTCTTTCCCCCTGCCTGACATGGAACCCCCTCACCCAACTGAGCACTTTTTTCTTCTCCCCCCCCCCAAACACAGCAAATGACCTCTTTTGATCGGAGTAATGTAGGACTTCTTTCAAGTCCCTGTTTTGACAAGATTTTTTTGAAGTGCCATTAGGAAACATTTAACAGCTCATCAACTGTTCAGTTAGGTTTTTTCTTTTTTCGTCTTACAGAATTAAGTTTTAAAAGGAAAGAGGGTGTCTGGTTTTTTTTTGTTTTGTTTTTTTAAATGAAATTGCTTATTAAAAGGTTTGAAGTATGACACCTTCTGTTTTTGTTTTTTTTCCCCCCTGGTGTCGGGCAGAAATGACCAGGTGCGTTAAGTAGAATCCACGACTGGGCTAAAGTAATAAAAGTTCTACATTTAGGCAAGAAAAACGAAATGGACAGGTATAGTATAGGTCAGGGGTAGGCAACCTCGGCTCTTTTATGACTCATGGACTTCAACTCCCAGAATTCCTGAGTCAGCTATGCCGCGAGTCATAAAAGATCTGAGGTTGCCTACCCCTGGTATAGGTGGTACCTTGCTCAATAGTAACTGTGAGATGGATCTCGGAGTCCTAGTGGACAATCACTTAAACATGAGCCAGCCATTGTGCGGCAGCTGCCAAAAAAGCCAACACAGTGCTAGGCTGCATTAACAGGGATAGAATCAAGATCACGTGGAGTGTTAATATCACTTTACAAGGCCTTGGTAGGGCCACACTTGGAATCCTGCATCCAGTTTTGGTCACCATGATGTAAAAAATATGTTGAGACTCTGGAAAGAGTACACAGAAGAGCAGCAAAGATGATTAGGGGACTGGAGGCTAAAACATACAAGGAATGGTTGCTGGAATTGGGTTTATCTAGTTTAATGAAGAGAAGGACCAGGGGTGATATAATAGTGTCCCAGTATCTCAGGGGCTGCCCCAAAGAAGAGGCAGTCAAGCTATTCTCCAAAGCACCAGAAGGCAGGAGAAGAAGCAACGGATTGAAACTAATCAAGGAGAGAAGCAACCTGGAACTAAGGAGAAACTTCCTGACAACAATTAACCAGTGGAACAACCTGCCTCCAGAAGTGGCGAATGCGCCAACATTGGATGTTTTTAAGAAGAGACAGGCCAGCCATTTATCTGGAACAGCATAGGGTCTCCTGCCTGAGCAGGGGGTTGGACTAGAAGACCTCCGAGGTCCCTTCCAGCTCTGTTAACATTCTGTTATAAGTGTGAATTGCTTTTGCACAGAAAGGAAGGACTGCTCCTTACACATGTAGCAAAGATAGTCCTCGGCTTACAACCCCAACTGGGACCAGAATTCCTAGGGAAGAGGGTGGTTAAGCGAGTCATGTACCACTTTTTCCCCACAGTCGTTAAGCGAACTGCACGGTCGTTACGTGAATCCAGCTTCCCCTCCTTGACTTTTCCTTGTTGGAAGCCGGCTGGGAACATCACAACACGTGTCTCCTGCTTGAGCAGGGGGTTGGACTAGATGACCTGCAAGGTCCCTTCCAACTTATTATTATAAATACACATCAACTGCCGAACGCCCGTGACAATGGGATGCTGTGACGGTCATAAAAGCGAGGACCAGCCGTAAGCCCCCCTTTTTTCAGGGCTTTTATAACTTCAGGGGCTAAACAAACGGTTGCAAGTCTACCTGTCGTAGTTTGCCACATGGGAAGGTGGGTTGAAAGTCCCCCAGCCAGGTTTTTAAAGGGGTTTTAAAATTCTCTGCAAAACGGCCTCATTGACTTGTTCTAGTGCAAAACCAATCAAAACCAGTGGTGCACTAATAAAGTGCTATTTTTCAATAAAATAATAAAAATAGTAGTCGGAGGACCCTGGAGGTCTTCTAGTCCAGCCTCCCCACTCAGGCAGGAGATGCTATAAGCCAGGTTTCAGAATGACAGAGTCGGAAGGGACCCTGGAGGTCTTCTAGTCCAACCCCCTGCTCAGGCAGGAAACCCTAATACAATTTCAGACATTTCAATCTCTTTAAAAACCTCCCGTGTTGTCCTCTTCTGTTTAAATTCTGACTGGGATTAATTTTAATTGAGTTTAACTTTTTCAATTTCAACTTTTTGAACGTTAAGTTTTAACTTTGGATGTCCAAATCCAAAAGATGCTAAAAAAAAAAAAAGGCCACTTCTCTAAGGAAACACGAGACTAGGAACAGCTAACCTCCGTCCACAACTCCTCAAAGGCCAAAATAAAGGAACGGGGTGTGGAGTCAAAGCCAGGCTGGCCCACAAATGGGGAAACAACCAGCCAGGAACGGCATCGCTGCTTCAGCTGCATGAGGCCTGCGCGTTTCTTTTAAAAGTTGTGCTGACGGCAACCACAATCACACTGGGCGAAAGGTTGCGGCTGTCCTGTGAGGGCGAGGGAGTGATCACAGGCTTTGCAGCCCTCAATTTCCAATCTTAAGGGATCTATCTATCTATCTATCTATCTATCTATCTATCTATCTATCCTTGTGGAAGAGGACCCCAATACAGGTAATCCTCAACTTACGGCCGCAACTGACCCCACCAATTTACATTGCTAAGGGAGACATTCGTTAAGTGAGTTTCACCTCGTTTTATGACTTTTTCTTGCCACAGTTGTTAAGTGAATCCCTGCAGTTGTTAAGTGAACCATGCCATCATTCAGCCAGTCCAGCTGTTATGATTCCTCGCCAGCCAATGGATCCGGCAGCCAAGTCTGAGGAATCAGAGGAGGAGGAGGAGGAGGGGGAGGCCTGGAGTGACATCAGAGCCAGAGGAAGGCTCTGAGGAGCTCCGAGACTTATAGTCGGACGAGGAGCCCGGCCCCTCTACTCGCGCTCAGGCTGTGACACAGCTGTGCTGGGAGCCTGAGTTGGACAGTGATGAAGCACAGCTGGGAAATATTCAGGATGCACGAAAGCGTCGGCAAGAGAAGCGAGTAGGACAGAGGGATGCAGTGGGGCGGCTTCAAAGGCAAAGGAGAAGGCGTTAGGAAGCCACACCTGGGCTGAATGATAAAAGGGGAGGAGTGTTGGGGATTGAGTTTCTGTGAACTGTGTTTGTTCGCCTTGGACGTTGACTCAGGTCTGTGGAGAACAAAAGGGGTTGGTTTTTCTTGCGGTTCTGCCTGTTTCTTGGAAGAGGGGATTCTCCTTCTGAGCATAACCAGGACTCAAGTAGGCTGGGTCAGAACAGGGTTGGACTAGATGACCTCCAAGGTCCCTTCCAACTTTATCATTATTATTATTAACCCCAGCTGAGAAGGTTGCAGAGAGTGATCACATGACCCCAGGATGCTGCAACTGTCGTAGGTCCATGCCAGTTGCCTGGATTTTAATCACGTGACCTTGGGGATGTTACAACGGTTTTCAGCCTGAAAAACCGGTCATAAGTCGTCTTTTTTTCCCAATAAAATTGTACGGGTAATCCTCAACGACCACAATGGACCCCCAAACCTATGTTGTTAAAATCTGTTAAGCGAGCTTTGCCCCCTTTTTACCACTTTTCGTGCCGCAGTTGTTAAGTTGAATTCCCTGCAGTTGTTAAATTGGTAACACGGTTGTTAAGTGAATCTGGCTTCCACCCCATGGACTTTGCTCGTCAGAAGGTCCCCAAAGGTGATCACGTGACCCCGGGACACGACAACCATCGTAAAATACGGGTCAGTTGCCAAGCGTCTGAATTTTGATCACGTGACCATTTTGAATGGTCACTAAGTGAACCGTTGTAACTTGAGGACTACCTTTAAGGGTGGTTTTTTTGGCACGAGTTGATGGGCACATTTATGAGAACCAAAGAGATCGGATCTCTGTCTGTCTTGGTTCTTCTGGCCTGTCTTGCTTTGTGCCTGTCAAACGCAGGTCGTTCTCGACTTACGACTGTTCCTTGAGTGCCCGCTTGAAGTCACGACGGTGCTGAAAAAAGAAGACAGGACTGTTTTTCACACGTAACGACTGTGGTGGCCTCCCCACGGGTGTGGGATCAAAATTCGGACGCTTGGCAACTGACGCCTATTTCTGACGGTCGCCGAGTCCCGGTTGGGTCACGTGATCCCCTTCTGTGACCTTCTGTCAATGGGGGAGGTAGATTCACTTAACGACCATGTTGCTCGCTTAACCACTGCCGTGATTCTGCGGCAAGAAAGGTCATAAAATGGAGCAGAACTCACTTAACAACGGTCTTGCTTCGCAATGGAAATTCTGGGTTCAAATATGAATTGTAAGTCAAGGACATTTGGAAACACAACAGGAGCATCGTCCCCGTCTAGATAAAAACCTACTGGAGAAATTCTAGGAATAATAATAATAATAATAATTAATAATAATAATAATAATAATAATAATAATAATAATAATAATAATAATAATAAAAAATAATAATAATAATAATAATAATAGAAGAAAAAGGAAGGAGAAAGGAGAAGGAAGAAGTAGTACTAGTAGTAGTAGTAGTAGTGGAAGGGATCTTGGAAGTCATCTAGTCCAACCCCCTGCTCAGGCCTATACCAGGGGTCTTCAAACGGCCCTTTCATGACTTGTGGACTTCAACTCCCAGAATTCCTGGCTGAAGAATTCTGGGAGCTGAAGTCCACAAGTCATCAAAGGGCCAAGTTTGAAGACCCCTGGCCTAGACTGTTTGAGACAAATGGCTGTCCAGCCATTTAAACCAGCAAAATTAATCCCTTGTACTCCAGGCAGCCTCCCTATTTACCCCAGGATAGCGTTTGAGCAACTTTTGAGCTGTGCTGGCTGGGGAATTCTGGGAGATGAAGTCCACCCAGCTCAAAGCTGCCCAGGTTGAGAATCACTGAACGCAGGAAGGCGGTTAGAGGGATCCCAACGCCTTTGCGGTCTCAATTCACTCCTCAATTCAGCATTTGCAAAAGGAGCAAAAGGCCCGGTACCGGTGTGTGTGTGTGTGTGTTGGGGACCCCTGGCTTAAACCACCCGGTGCCACCTAAGAAAGCGTCTTCTCTGCCTTACTCCCCTTGGAGGTGCAAATGCCATTTATCAATTAATTACCAAACATTTAAGGTTACCCAATTCAGCAAAGCCACCCATTTTTACAAACTTGACTTGACAGACCCAACTTCCCAACGATCAAATGAACCGTTGCCTTGAAAATCGGATCGTGGCAGGCTGGGCTCCAAAAATACCTACCCAAGGCGCGTGGGAGAACAGAGCATTTATTTACATTTGGGCTCAAACAGTACAGAAAAAAAATACAGCGGGGCTGGAGCAGATCCAGCGGGGCTAGGGGAAAATGACCCACTCGAATCAAAACCAAAGTTCACCCCCCACCCCAAGGAGTCCCTCGGCCCAACCGCGGTCCTGGCTGATGGGACCTCGGTGCGGTACGCGAGGAGACAGCCAGGAGCGGATAGCCAGTCTTCGGGCCTTGGGCAGAGACCCTTCACCCATCCAGGCAGGGCAAAAGCTGGGGAGGGGTAGGGGTGGGGGCAGAGGAAAGGGAGGGGCTGTTAAAAACAGAAGTCGTAATTGGCGAGAGATGCATTTGGACCTCTTTTTTTAAGATACGTTCACAGAAAATGGAAAGCTTCCCTTCCACACGACGCACGTAGGTTTCCCCCTTAGGAGACCTCGGCTCCAAAATAATGGAAGTTGTATTTTAAAAAAAAAAATCCTCAGATTAAAACACTGTGAACTGCTCTAGAGGGCTTTGTTTGGGGAGGGGTGGGGAAATCTCATTGCAACTTGTTTTTTTTCTTCTTCGGCGGTCTTAAAAAAAACCCCAACCAAACCCATTTTCCGTTCATACAGGAAAAAAAAAAAATCCAAGTAGCGTCTTTAGTGGGTGTTTTTTTTTTTCCTCGCCCCTCCAGCAACTCGATTTGGGGTGATTTTTTTTGCAAACCCTCCAGCATAAGCAGAATGTCAAAGAGTTTTCCAAATTGATTCCACCCCCCCCCCCACACACACATACCAGTCAGCATCAGGATTAAGATTGGTGAGCCCGTGAATTAATCTCCCCGGCTCGCGTTCACAAATCTGGCGTTTGCACAGCGACGGATAAGAGAGACAGGACTGAACCTCTTTGATTTCGAAGGACCGAGCTGAACGGGGGGGGGGGGAAGGACGTAGCTCTCGACGGGGCTGGCGGGCAAGGGGTGTGTGTGTGTGTGTGTGTGTGTGTGTGTGCGTGCAGGGGAGGGGAGCATGGTTTCAGAAATACCTGGAGAACCGGTGCCCTCGATTCCTTTCCGAAATGCAGAGCTGGCCCAAAGTCCTTCCTTCGCTCCCGCATGGCTAGAGTTCTTTCCGAGCCACGGATTCCTTGGCACACGAACATGGCAAAAATTGCTGATCTGTTTTTGTTTTTGGGGTGGGGTTGTTGTTTTTTTTGGCTCAGGGTCTCTCACCTCATAATCCAGAAGGGTTTTTTGGGAGGGGGGAAGGGGGAGAGGTCCAAATTTTCTTTTCCCCCCCGAGCGTCGTCCTCCTCCAATTTGCTGACCTGTCCAGAGCCACAGTCCCGTTCCTCCTGTTAAAACTTGAGGTGCCGTCGCCTTCTCCATCCAGCTTTTCGGCGCAAAAGAGAGAGAGAGAGCGGGCAGAGGAGGCAGGCCGGTGAGAAGATTAGACGGTTTGAAAGCCCCTTCGGAAAAATTGCACTTTTCTCTGGCTCAGAAAGAGTACGTCTGCAGCCTCGGAGAAGAAGAAGAGTTGCTGAAAACCAGGTTAATCCGAGAAAGGTCAGCAAACCAAGTTTTAGGCATCCTCCGGGCACGGCGGCACCCACCGTCTTCTCCCCAGCAAAAGGCGACGGGAGAATCGCTCCTCCTGACCGCTGCCATCGTGGGGTGACCGGTCGGAAAGTAGACAGAGGAATATTCATCGAAAGGGATGGACTGGCGTTTTTGTTTTGTGCGTTTTGTGTTGTTGTTGTTGTTTTAAAAAAAAATATCCCTTAGATTCAGAATAGCGTAGAATTAAAAAGGTAAAGAATCGATACACCCTTCCCTCCAGGAGATTCCACCGATATTTTTGTGCCAAAAATTACATTCCAAGAGTTGAACTTTTTATTATTATTATTATTGTTGTTGTTGTTATTTCCTGCGTCCTGCTCCCAAAGTCTTTTTTTTTTCTTTTTCTTTCCTCGGGAGAAACAGGAAAAAAAAGTTCCCCGCTTTCCTTCCTAAGAGGAAACCAAAGGCTGGTGCTGGCTCAGTGCCACCCGGGTGTGCCGGCACCTTCAGTCTATTTTCACCGCGGCGTAAATTTTGCGGACAAACATGTAGGCTGCATAGAAGCCGATGGTCCCGGTCAGGAGCCAGAAGGACAGCACCATGAGGGCCGTGTAGCCGAAATACAACAGGGAGGGGATGAATTCCACAATGTCCAGCTGGAAGAGAAGAAAAATGGAGTTAGGGGAGGGAAAATGAAGGGGAGGGGGGGGGGCTTCAGGGAGGCAAGGAAGGACCAGGGGGGGACATGATAGCAGTTGTTCAATATTTGAGGGGCTGCCCCAAAGAAGAGGGGGGAGGGAGGGTCAACCTGTTCTCCAAAGCGCCTGAAGGCAGGAGAAGAAGCAACGGATGGAAACTCATCGAGGAGAGAAGCAAGAAATAAGGTGGAATTTCTTGACAGTGAGAACAATCCGTGGAACTACCTGCCACCAGAAGCTGTGGGTGCTCCATCACGGGAGGTTTTCAAGAAGAGACTGGACAGCCATTTTCTGAAATGGTATAGGGCAGGGGTAGGCAACCTCGGCTCTTTTATGACTCATGGACTTCAACTCCCAGAATTCCTGAGCCAGCTGGCTCAGGAATTCTGGGAGTTGAAGTCCATGAGTCATAAAAGAGCCGAGGTTGCCTACCCCTGGTATAGGGTTTCCTGCCTGAGCAGGGGGGTTGGACTAGAACAGGGGTCCCCAATCTGTGGGCCTGCGGCCCCCGGGCTGTGGCCTATTAGCCCCCGGGCTGTGTGAATGGCCGGCTGGTGTGGGCGCGTGGGTGGGCATTGCGTCCCCACTCGTGCATCGCCACGAGCGTCGTGGGCATTTGCGTCCCCACTTGCGCATCGCCACGAGCATTGTGGGCGTTCACGTCCCCACGTGCGAGCACTCACGTCCCCACACAGGGGAGTGCTCAGGGTCCCTCTTGCACGAACAATGCGTGTTCGCGCATACACACGCACGTGCGCCTGCGTTCACCTCCCGTAACACCATCCCTTCTTTCCCCCCTCTCCCCGCTCCGGACCGCCAGCCCTGAAAGTTTGGGGAAGTCTGGACTAGAAGACCTCCAGGGTCCCTTCAACGCTTCTTCTGAGGTGCTCAGAAGAATGTGGCCTCCCACTGATAATTACTGATGCCACGTAACTCTCTCCTCAGCTTGGATGGAGAGTTCTCAACTTATGACCAGTCCCAAACTTCAAAGTTACAACGGACACCCCCCCCGCCTCCCCCAAAGGAAGTTATGACCCAGATGCAAAGTGCCGACGTCCACCCCACGTGACTGCATTTCAGGTGCTTGGCAACGAGTTGCACTTTACAACTGTTTGCAGCATCCTGTGTTACACGACCACAATTTACAATGGGTTTTTTTTGTTGTTGTTTTGCCAGAAACTGGTGTTTAGTTGCAGTTCTGGCCAAAAATGCCCACGATGGACAATAGGTTCATTTAACGACTGTGAGTTTGCTTTACGACCGTTGCCTTCGGTTTACAACTGCTGCAAGAACGGTGGTAATCTCAAGCGCAATGGTGTGGTGACCCGCTTAACAACCGGCATGTCTTATGACTTAATGCTGGGCTCAGTCATGGTCGTAAGTCGAGGACTCTCTATAAAGGGAGAGCAGACTGAGCCGTGCAAACTGTGAGCAGTCTGGGAGAGAGAGGGGCCGTTCTGAATTGGGTAAAGAATAAAACAATAAAAAATAATACAATAATCAAATAAAATAAAATAGTAAAATAAAATAACAATAAAATAAAATAATAAAATAAAAATAATAAAATAAAATAAAATACATAAAATAAAATACATAAAATTAAAATACTAAAATAAAAATAAGATAAAATACTAAAATAAAATAATAATGAAAATAATAAAAATACTAAAATAAAATAATAATGAAAATAATAAAAATACTAAAATAAAACAAAAACAATAAAAATACTAAAATAAAATAAAATAAAATAATAAATTAAAATACTAAAATAAAATAGTTAATAAAATAAAAATAAAAAAAATACTAAAATTAAATAAAAATTAAATAAATAAAATAAAAATACTAAAATAAAATAAAAATAAAATAAATAAAATAATAAATTAAAATACTAAAATAAAATAGTTAATAAAATAAAAATAAAAAAATACTAAAATTAAATAAAAATTAAATAAATAAAATAAAAATACTAAAATAAAATAAAAATAAAATAATAAATTAAAATACTAAAATAAAATAGTTAATAAAATAAAAATAAAAAAATACTAAAATTAAATAAAAATTAAATAAATAAAATAAAAATACTAAAATAAAATAAAAATAAAATAATAAATTAAAATACTAAAATAAAATAGTTAATAAAATAAAAATAAAAAAATACTAAAATTAAATAAAAATTAAATAAATAAAATAAAAATACTAAAATAAAATAAAAATAAAATAAATAAAATAAAAATACTAAAATAAAAATTAAATAAATAAAATAAAAATACTAAAATAAAATAAAAATAAAAATAAAACCCTAACATAAAAATGAGCACCTTATTCACGAAGTAGAAGACCGCGTAGATCAGCACGTAGAAGGCGGATCCTCCAGAGACCAAGAAGGTCCTCCACCACCACCGATAATCCTGCCAAAATGAGCAGACCCGCCTTGGATTACCTCTAGTTGCAACCGTTCATTTAGCGACCGCTCAAAGTTACAAAGGCACTGAAAAAAAGTGACTGGCAACCGGTCCTCGCAGTTAATGACCCTCGCAGCACCCCCATCAGGGGTCACTTGATCGAAAGCCGGGCGCCTGGCAAACGCCATGTACCTATGAGGGTTGCAGTGTCCCTGGCTCACGTCACCACCGTCCGTGACCTTCCTGGACGGCTTCCAACTACCAAAATCAATAGGCAAAGCCAGATTCACTTAACGACCTCACAATTCCCTTAACGACTGCAGCGATTCACTTAAGAACGGTGGCAAAGAAAGGTCGCAAGAGCCCTGGGGGCGCCGTGGTTAGAAGGCAGGACTGCAGGTTGACTCTGCCCACAGCCTGGAGTTCAATCCTGACCGGCTCAAGGCTGATTCAGCCTTCTATCCTTCCGAGGTCGGTAAACTGAGGACCCAGATTGTTGGGGGGGGGAGGGGCAACAGGCTGACTCTGTAAACCACTGAAAAGCCCTGTGAAGCGGTATATGACTCTTAACTGCTCTTGCTATAAATGAGGCGCCAATAGCACTTAGTCTTATACATCGCCCCGTGGCGCTTTACAGCGTGGTTTACAATGACAGCATTGTTGCCACGCTGCCCCCAACAATCTGGGTCCTCATTTTACCGAACTGGGAAGGATGGAGGAAGGCGGAGTCGACTTTGAGCCAGTGAGAATCGAACTGCTGGCAGTCGGCAGAGTTAACCTGCAATGTGGCATTCTAACTACATCGCTATCCAACATCCCCAACCTCAGAGAGCACCAAGGACCCCACAGTGATCTTCCTCCTCCTCCTCCTCCTCCCTTCTAGCACTGATGATGTTCCCTACTTGGGTCACGAAACGTCTGCAAGAAATCCACCCAGCTCAGAGAGCACCCAGGACCCCACATTTCAACCCTACCAGTATCCTCTTCTATTGGGTCTCCCACTGCGATGGTGAATACTTTCTCTCCGACTTCCTTCTCTGGGTCCCAATCCGCACCCCTAACTCTGCAGGACACAGACCCTTTGCTGCACCTCGGAGGACTGAGACTCTGGGTCCGTGGCACACCCGGTTTCCCCAACCCTACGACCCGCCCCTTGTTTCCCCCCCTTACCTCAGCGCAGAGCTGGAAGTACACCATGACAATGCTGATCTGGGAACAGGAGACCACCAGGATGATGAACACCAGGAATAAGAAGCCAAAGAGGTAGTAGAACTGATTCTCCCAGATGGCCTGGATCGAAGAAAGGCCCGCAGATACTCAGGATCTTGGTTATGACCTTTAAAGCCGGGCGACCTGAGGAACTATCTCACCCCCTTGAGTGGAAAGATTTATACTGGTCCTTTGCATCCTTTTAGAATGTCGTTGAGGCCACCTGGAAGTTTTTCTGTGTCCTCAAGTTGTCCCAAAGCTGCTTTTCCATGAGGCAACTGGACTGTTTTTCTTTGAAGACGTTTCGCTCCTCATCCGAGAAGCTTCTTCAGGTTCTGACTGGATGATGGGGAAGGGGAGGATTTATACTCCTTGCAGACAGCTGGTCCTTTGCCTTCTTTAGAGCAGACATGTCAAACACAAGGCGCGGGGGCCGGATCCAGCCCACAAAGTGGTTTCATGCGGCCCGCGAAGCCATCCTGGAAACAGTGAGGGAACGGCCGCCGCTGCCTTGGCCCTGGCCCAGAGACCCTCCTCTTGCCAGAGACCCCCAGATCTGTCCCACTCCTGCCCAGGCCCCCACAGGCACCCTTGATACAATGATGTAGAGCTGGCCACGCCCACCCAGTAGGCCATATGCACTCTAGCCACGCCCACCCAGTAGGCCACGCCCACCCTGGCCATACCCCCCCGCCCCCCCCCGAGGGCAACCGCAATGCTGATGTGGCCCTCAATGAAATTGAGTTTGACACCCCTGTTTTAGAGAGCCGTTGAGGCCACTTGGAGGTTTACCTGTGTCCTCAGGGTCACCCGAGTGGTGCAAATGGGTGGGGAGCCTTCTTGGAACGTCCAAGAGGCCATCTGGGTCAAAACTGAACGGCCCTCCCTCAACAGAGGGGGAGGGACACAACATCATCTATCTCCAGTCTACAACGCAGACCTTCCAGGAAGGCTCCCCACCCATTTGCACCACTCCGGTGACCCTGAGGACACATACAAACCTCCAAGTGGTCTCAACGACGCTCTGAAAGAAGGCAAAGGACCAGCTGTCTGCAAGGAGTATAAATCCTCCCCTTCCCCACCATACAGTCAGAACCTGAAGAAGCTTCTGGGATGGGAAGCAAAATCTCTTCAAAGAAAAACAGTCCAGTCGCCTCGTGGAAAAGCAGCTTTGGGACAACTGAGGACACAAACAAACCTCCAGGTGGCCTCAACGACTCTCTAAAAGGAGGCAAAGGACCGGCTGTCCGCAGGGAGTATAAATCTCGGATGAGGAGAGAAACGTCTTCCAAGGGGGGGGGGGGGAAGGGGGGGGGGAGACAAAAGGAAGCACCTTTGGGACAACCACGACCTGGATGATGGAGAATCTCCCTAGAGATCTTACCCCCTTGTCCCACTCTAGTAGGACCCAGTTGGCCAAGGATTCTTTCCTGCTCTGGCCCTTGTCCTTTGGAGCACGGTGCCCCTCAAGGTGAGATCCACACAGACCCTCCTCTTCCGATCGGCCTGGGGTCCGGACGGGCCAGTTGCACGCTGGAGGGAGTCAGTGGGTGAAAAACAACTCACCATCATCCCACTGTAGGCTCATTTTATTGATTTTAATGTGAATACAGGTAGCCCTGGACTAAGGACGGTTCGTCGAATGGCCATCCAAAGTCCCAACGGCACTGAAGAAACGGACTTACGACCGCTTCTCACTTACGACCGTTGCAGCGTCCCCCGGGGTCATGTAATCAAAATCCGGCTGCTTGGCAACTGGCTCATATTTACGACGGTTTGCACTGTCCCGTGTGTGTGTGTGTGTGTGTGTGTGTGTGTGTGTGTGTCTGTCGTGTGATCCCCCTTTTGCAATCTTCCGACCAGCAAAGTCGACAGGGGAAGCCAGGTTCACTTTTAACGACTGTGTGACCCGCTTAACAATTGCTACAAATCGCTTAACTGGTACAAGGGAGGTGGTTAAAAACGGGGCCAAATTCAACGTCAACGTGGTTGTAAGTCGAGCACTGCCTGTCCTATGTAGGTTTGGGTTTTTTTTAAAAATCCTGCTGTAAGCTGCTCCGAGTCTCTTCATGACGAGACAGTCAGCGTATAAATTGAACGATTCGCTAACCAAAATAGAGAAGAACTTGTGTGGGACGCTGAGACAAGTCTGCAGCCGTCTCCCCGAGCAGAGGGTGTTATAGGAAGCACTATGCTGGGTTGTGAGTTCTCGGTCTGGGCAAGGAATATTTCGCATTAAAGGCACAAAGCAGCTGGGAACCGGGGGGTGGGGAGCACAGAACTTACGCTGAAAATGAAGAAAAGTTCGATAAACATGGCGCCAAAAGGCAGAATTCCAGCCATCAGGATCCTAGGAAGGGAGGGAGGGAGGAGAAACAGTTATTAGGGAAGCCTGTGATGTTGTTCGAACGGATCATTAAAATAAAACCAGTAAAATAAAATGTTGCTATCCTCTGTTTATAAAAATAATAATAAAGTTGGAAGGGACCTTGGAGGTCATCTAGTCCAACCGCCTGCTCAGGCAGGAAACCCTATACCGTTTCCGATAAACGGCTGTCCAGTCTCTTCTTAAAAACTTCCAGTGTTGGAGCATTCCCCACCTCTGGAGGCAAGGAGTTCCACTGATTAATTGTTCTAACTGTCAGGAAGTTTCTCCTTAGTTCTAGGTTGCTTCTCTCCTAGATTTCCATCCGTTGCTTCTTGTCCTGCCTTCAGGGGCTTTGGAGAAGAGCTTGACTCCCTCTTCTTTGGGGCAGCCCCTCAAATATTGGAATGCTGCTATCCTGTCCCCCCTGGTCCTTCTCTTCATTAAACTAGACATACCCAATTCCAGCAACTGTTCCCTGTATGTTTTAGCCTCCAGTCCCCTAATCATCTTTGTTGCTCTTCTCTGCACTCTTTCTAGAGTCTTAACATCTTTTTTACATCATGGTGACCAAAACTGGATGCAGTATTCCAGGTGTGGCCTTACCAAGACCTTGTAAAGTGGTATAGATACTTCACCTGATCTTGATTCTCTCCCTCTGTTAATGCACCCTAAAACTGGGTTGGCTTTTTTGGCAGCTGCTGCACACGGCTGGTTGCTATTTAAAGGATGGTCCACTATTTAAATGAATAAAACTGCTATTTATTATCCTCTGTTTATATCAGGGGTCTTCAAACCTGGCCCTTTTATGACTTGTGGAATTCTGGGAGTTGAAGTCCACAAGTCATAAAAGGGCCAGGTTTGAAGACCCCTGGCTTAAATAAATAAACTCCTATTTTATTATCCTCGCTTTAACAACACACAAGGCTTTTCTGAACTCGGATCAGTATTTATTTATTTATTTATTTATTTATTTATTTATTTATTTGATTTGATTTGTATACCGCCCTTCTCCCTAAGGACTCAGGGCGGTGAACAGTGACATAAATGTCAAAATGAACAAATACAGAAAATTGAGAATAAATTAAGCCCTACTGCCCAAATGTAGAAGTACCCAGCTAGGTAGAGTAATTCTACTCTACTTCCTATCCCCAACTTGCAATGAGGCCGGCCTGGAAGACTCACCCCACAAAGCGATTCATGTACCACCTCTGCTCCGGGATCTGCCTTGGGATCTGATTGGTCCGCACGGGATTGTCGTAAGGTTGCTTGCGGAAGCCGAAGTAGTAGCCCAGGTACACCAGGGGCAAGGAAATCCCGAACCACATGCAGAGCAGAGCCACCATGGTGGGGAACGGGACCTGGAAGGCAGAGCCAGACCCTCAGACCAGGGGTCTTCAAACCTGGCCCTTTTATGACTTCTGGACTTCAACTCCCAGAATTCCTCAGCCAGGCACGCTGGCTGAGGAATTCTGGGAGTTGTGGTCCACAAGCAGGGGTCTTCAAACCTGGCCCTTTTATGACAACTGGACTTTTTGTTAATAGAATAAAATAGAATATGAAATAGATTGTAGAATAGAATAGAAAAAGAAATAGAAATAGAATAGAATAGAAGCTGGAAGGGACCTTGGAGGTCTTCTAGTCCAACCCCCTGCTCAAGCAGGAGAACTTATACCATCTCAGACAAGTGACAATCTAGTCTCTTCTTGAAAATTTCCAGTGATGGAGCGCCCACGATTTCTGGTGGCAAGCTGTTCCACTGGTTAATTGTCCTCACTGTCAGGAAGCTTCTCCTTAATTCCAGGTTGCTTCTCTCTTTGATCAGTTTCCAACCGTTGTCTCACATCCTTCCCTCTGGTGCTTTGGAGAATAATGTGACCCCCTCCTCTTCTTTGTGGCAGCCCCTGAAATACTGGAAGACTGCTATCGTGTCTCCCTTATTTCTTGTTTTCTTTAGACTAGCCAAATTTCTCACCCCAGAAGCTTCTTCAGCTCTGACTGAACGGTGGAAGATGGAAGGATTTATATTCATTGCAGTCATTCGGTCATTTCTACTCTCTCTGAGAGTCGCTGAGGCCACCTGGAGGTTTACCTGTGTCCTCAGGGTCACCTGAGCGGTGCAAGAGCTTTTTTGTAGACAGGAGACAGGGGCTATTATCTCCCTCCCCCTCTGCTGAGAGAGGAGACCCAGACGGCCTCAACAGCTCTCAGAGAGCGTGCAGACAACCAAATGGCTGCAAAGAAACATGATCCTTCCATCCTGCCCTCTCCTCACCCCCCACCACCCCTGCCAGAACCAAGGAAGCTTCTCGGCTGAGAAGCGAAACGTCTTCAAGGAAACCGGCACATTGGGGAAACAAAACCGCCGCTTCATAAGCACGTGGCACAAGCTAGGAGGAGAAAGCCATCAGGATGAGATTCAGCTGTCCGTCTGCATTTCAGAGATCTTTTGAAGACAGCAAATCCACCTTTTGGACAGAGAGGGCCGCTGGTTTGAAAGAGGGCTCCAAGAGGCCATATAGCTCACAGGTCCCCAACCTTTTGGGCACCAGGGACCGGTTCCATGGAGAAAGGTTTTTCCACAGACCGGAGAGTGCGTGGTTTTGTGTGCTGCCTGCATCCCACGGATGGGGCTTTGCTTGTTTGTGTGGACCGGTTGCTGGCATGCCGCGGCCCGGTACCTGTTCTGTCCCAGCCTACGTGAGTTCTGGTTATGCTCAGAAGGAGAATCCCCTCTTCCAAGAAAGAGATAGGAACCGCAAGAAAAAACCAACCCCTTTTATTCTCACAGACCTGAGTCAACGTCCAAGGCGAACGAACTCAGTCCACAGAAACTCCATCCTCAACATGAACGGCTGCCTTTGGCAACCAGCACCTCCCACACCTCCCCTTTTACAATGCAGCCCAGGTGTGGCTATAATGCAGCCCAGGTGTGGCTTCCTAATGCCTTCTCCTTTGCCTTTGGAGCCGCTCCACTGCATCCCTCTGTTCTACTTGCTTCTCTTGCCGGTGCTTTCGTGCATCCTGAATATCTCCCAGCTGTGCTTCATCGCTGCCCAACTCAGGCTCCCAGCACAGCGGTGTCACAGCCTGAGCGTGAGTAGAGGGGCCGGGCTCCTCGTCCGACTGTGAGTCTCGGAGCTCCTCAGAGCCTTCCTCTGACTCTGATGTCATTCCAGGACCCTCCTCCTCCTCCTCCTCTGATTCCTCAGACTCAGCTGCCGGATCCACTGGCTGGCGAGGAATCACAATAGTCCCCGTCCACAAAGTGGGGTTGGGGAGCCCTGATCTAGATCAAAATTAAAGGGCCCTCTCTCAACAGAGGGGGAGGGATACAACGTCATCTATCTCTGGTCTACAACACACCCCTTGCAGTGATTCCAAGAAGGCTCCACAAACACATGCACCACTCAGGTGACCCTGAGGACACAAGAAAACCTCCAGGTGGCCTCAACGACTCTCAGAGAGAGTACAAATGACCAGCTGTCTGCAAGGAGCATACATTCCCCACCATTCGGTCAGAACTGAAGAAGCTCCTGGGATGAGAAGCGAAACATCTTCAAGGAAAATCCAGTTGCCTCCTGAGAAAGCACCTTTGAGATTTCTCTCTCAGACCCACATCACAGAGAGGAGTAAACCACAGGTGGTAGCAAGGAGAGACCTACCGCCCCCGAGGAGTGTTTGCCCCAGATGAAACAATTCAGGATGAAGCATATGCCAAAGACGACCCCGGGATACAGCATGGCGGTCTGCGAGGCAAAGAATAAACCAAGGTTAGTAGGCTCCAGCTGCGGAGATCTTCTGGGGCCACCCCTGTTTGTGTCCCAGGCAGCCAAAGG
>NC_139516.1:2173133-2224491 GCF_947247035.1 Vipera ursinii
TGTTTTCCCGGAAATAAAGCCCTGGGCCTAATTTTGGGGGATGGGCCTAATATAAGCCCTACCCCAAAAATAAGGCCGGTGTGTGTGTGCGCGTGTATGCATGCGTGTGGCCAGCACAAACAGCGGCGAGCATGCAGGGGCTGACAGTGTCCAGCTGAACCCAACGGGAACTTCGTCTGCTTGTGAACGGGGTGCTCCGTCTCCGAGCAGCCCATTTGCAAGCCGATGAAGCTTCAAGTCTCCATAATTTCTCCGTCCGGGCAGAAAGTGTTTGGGCACCTGGAAATAAAATGTTCCCTTTCCCAATGCCCTTTAGGTGCCCATAGGTGTCTGCGATACACCTATTGTCCCTTTCTCAACAAATGGAGCCTAGGATCGTCTCTATTTAGAGCAGGGGTCTTTAAACTTGGCCCTTTTATGACGGGTGGACTTCAACTCCCAGAAATCCTCAGCCAGGAATCCTGGGAATTGAAGTCCACAAGCCTTAAAGTTGCCGAGTTTGGAGACCCCTGTTCTAATGCAATCAACTACCTCTGGTTGTTGGTTCACAACGAGGAAGCCTGTGTAGGCCAGGGGTCTTTAAACGTGGCCCTTTCATGACGGGTGGACTTCAACTCCCAGAATTCCTCAGCCAGCGTGCCTGGCTAAGGAACTCTGTGGGTTGAAGTCCACCCGTCATCAAAGGGCCAGGTTTGAAGACCCCTGATTTAGAGGTTTAAGGTCAGTCAGACGGCTCTCGACCCAAACCAGGAAGCAGGAAAATCCTTCAGGAGCTTCTCTCAACTGCAAGAGAAGCCTCCATCCTTTGCCAGTGCTCCCCACAACGCCTGCCCCCCCCCCCGGAGACAGAGAGCCCCATCCCTGCTCCAGAAGAAGCTTAACGTACAATGTCGTCTTCCTTGTTGTAGTTGGCAATGTCTTTCCGGAGAGTCCGGATGATAATCATGCTGAGAATGCCTGCAAAAGAGAAAGCCAGGAAGAAGTAGGTCTGCCCACCCCATCCGAGGCGCTCCAGGAGGGGCAGCCATGCTGCAGCTTCCCAGCCGATCCTGAAGCGCCACTGCCGGTGCTCACGACTGAGATAGGTCATTAAATGGATATGCCGCCCGTCTTGGCATCAGGGGGCCCCACGCAGTTCAGAAGAGAAAAACAACACTATCGAACAAATAAAATGTGCTGGGGGGGAGGGGGAGGAGGAGGAGTGAGGGGTCCTTGGCGCTCTCTGAGCTTGGCTGTTTCCTTGCAGACCTTTCATGACCCAACTAGGGAACATCATCAGGGCTAGAAGGGAGAGGGGCTTGAAGAGAGGAGAAGAGGAGGAGGAGGAAAGGAAGGAAGGAAGGAAGGAAGGAAGGAAGAGAAAGAAAGAAAGAAAGAAAGAAAGAAAGAAAGAAAGAAAGAAAGAAAGAAAGAAAGAAAGAAAGAAAGAAAGAAAGAAAGAAAGAAAGAAAGAAAGGATTATGGGGTCCTTGGTGCCCTCTGAGCTTGGCTGTTTCCTTGCAGACCTTTCATGACCCAACTAGGGAACATCATCAGTGCTAGAAGGGAGAGGGGCTTGAAGAGAGGAGAAGAGGAGGAGGAGGAAAGGAAGGAAGGAAGGAAGGAAGGGAGAGAGAGAGAGAAAGAAAGAAAGAAAAGAAAGAAAGAAAGAAAGAAAGAAAGAAAGAAAGAAAGAAAGAAAGAAAGAAAGAAAGAAAGAAAGGATTATGGGGTCTTTGGTGCCCTCTGAGCTTGGCTGTTTCCTTGCAGACATTTCATGACCCAACTAGGGAACTTCATCAATGCTAGAAGGGTGGGGGGCTTGAAGAGAGGAGAAGAGGAGGAGGAGGAAAGGAAGGAAGGAAGGGAGAGAGAGAGAGAAAGAAAGAAAGAAAGAAAGAAAGAAAGAAAGAAAGAAAGAAAGAAAGAAAGAAAGAAAAAGAGAAAGAAAAGAAAGGATTATGGGGTCCTTGGTGCCCTCTGAGCTGGGCTGTTTTCTTGCAGACATTTCATTACCCAACTGGGTAACATCATCAATGCTAGAAGGGAGGTGAGTGTGAGGAGAGGAGGAGGAGGAGGAGGAGGATAACTGTGGGGTCCTTGGTGCTCTCTAAGCTTTATTGTTTTCTTGCAGACATTTCATGACCCAACTAGGGAATACAAAAATATGTAGTTTAAATCCTTTATACTGATGAAGCAGGCTGGTGGAGAAAGCAAGTTTTAAAGCATCCTTGAACTGAGCACCTGAGAGTTTTAATATTTTGGTCACAATAACATACTATAAAGTTATTACTAACATAAAAGAAACATGGAATAAAAGAAGAAAATCTGCAAAGAAGAGAACAAGATAATTAGGGGTATTTTAACGCTTTGTATTAATCTACTGAATTGGGCCGTTGTATTTAATATTTCTTTTAATTTTTATATATTGTATTTTATTGTATTGCCCTGTACACCGCCCTGAGTCCTTCGGGAGAAGGGCGGTATAAAAATTAAATTATTATTATTATTATTATTATTATCATCAGGGCTAGAAGGGAGATGGAGGAGGAGGAGGAGGAGGACTGTGGGGTCCTTAGTGATCTCTTGAACTCAGTTTTCTGGCAGACGTTTCATGACCCAAGTAGGTAACATCATCAGTGCTAGAAGGGAGGTGAGTGTGTGGAAAGGAGGAAGAGGAAGAGGAGGAGGAGGAGGAGGAGAACGATGACTGTATAGTCCCTGGTGCTCTCTGACATTGATTTCTTGCAAACGTTTCATGACCCAACTGGGGAACATCATCAGTGCTGGCAACCAGCTCGAAGACCACCAAGGACCACCAAGGTTCAACCCTGAGCTACAAATATTCTCTCAGTAAACATTAAAATATGAAGACAAAAAACATTAAAGCTTAACAAAGATGGCTAAGGAAGGAAGAAATACACCAGGAGGTGGAGGCTGAATCCCCTCCGAAGCCATTAGCCACCTCCAGGAGGGAATATCATCAATGGAGTAATTAATTAATTAATTGGCATCCATCTGTTATGCCATCCCTGCATCTCAGGGGCTGCTGTTTTGAGGTATCCGCCTTCCTGTTGTTGTTTTTTTTCAGCACATGGGTGTTCACCAACAGCGGAGGAAACAATTTACTCCTACGTAAACCACTAGTTTCCTTAGTGCAGTGCTTGAGGTTCGGGTCCTTTGGCTTAATGAAAGATCCCCAGGCTTTCAAATGCTCTCAAGTCTCCAACCTTGGCAACTTTAAGACATGTGGACTTCGACTCCCAGAATTCCCCAGCCAGGGAGTTGAAGTCCACAAGCCTTAAAGCTGTCAAGGTTGGAGACCTCTGGCCTAAGAGAAGGCTGGCTGAGGAATTCTGGGAGTTGAAGTCCACAAGCCTTAAAGCTGTCAAGGTTGGAGACCTCTGGTCTAAGGGAAGGCTGGCTGAGGAATTCTGGGAGTTGAAGTCCACAAGCCTTAAAGCTGTCAAGGTTGGAGACCTCTGGTCTAAGAGAAGGCTGGCTGAGGTATTCTGGGAGTTGAAGTCCACAAGTCTTAAAGCTGTCAAGGTTGGAGACCTCTGGTCTAAGAGAAGGCTGGCTGAGGTATTCTGGGAGTTGAAGTCCACAAGCCTTAAAGCTGTCAAGGTTGGAGACCTCTGGTCTAAGAGAAGGCTGGCTGAAGAATTCTGGGAGTTGAAGTCCACAAGTCTTAAAGCTGTCAAGGTTGGAGACCTCTGGTCTAAGAGAAGTCTGGCTGAGGAATTCTGGGAGTTGAAGTCCACAAGCCTTAAAGCTGTCAAGGTTGGAGACCTCTGGTCTAAGAGAAGGCTGGCTGAAGAATTCTGGGAGTTGAAGTCCACAAGTCTTAAAGCTGTCAAGGTTGGAGACCTCTGGTCTAAGAGAAGGCTGGCTGAGGAATTCTGGGAGTTGAAGTCCACAAGCCTTAAAGTTGCCAGGATTGGAGCTACTTGTCTATCCTGTCTCAGGTAATTTGCTTTGGGCAGTTAAAACACCCGCTAAGGCCTGTAAAATGGGCCCTGCCCAGCCGAATAAATAATGACAAAGCAACAAAAAAGGAAGGTGAACTGATCTGTGACCCCAAATCCTGAAACCCCTCCCTCCGCCTTTAAATTCACCTTCACTCTGGTTTTTTATTCAATTTTTGCCTTTTTTTTGAATTTTAAATTTTATATACCATACGTGTTGTAATATTTTATTTGCACGCTGCCCAGAGTCACTCTGGGAAGGAGACGGATGGTTTTTAAAAATTTGACGACTATATCGATCAGTAAAATAAGATGAAAGAGACAGTGGGAAGAGCTGAACTGGCCGGGGAAACTGGTAGATTCCCAGCAGCCGAACTGGAGGCTTCTGAGCTTGGTTTTTATTTCGAAAAATTAGCGATTGGTTTTTGCTCCGAATTATTATTATTATCAGTTTAATTTTACTTTGGGGTTCTTTTAAAAATATCTCGACTCCAGAAGTTGTGGGTGCTCCATCACTGGATGTTTTAAAGAAGAGATTGGACAGCCATTATGTCTGGAATGGGTCTTCTGCTCGAGCAGAGGGTTGGACTAGATGACCTCCAAGGTCCCTTCCAACTCTGGTTATTCTGTTGGTCCTCCTCCTCCTTTTACCCCCCCCCCTTCTTCTTCTCTTTCAATGGAACGACTTGTTTCCACAACTGGAAGAGAACAGACTGGACAGCCGTTATGTCTGGAATGGGTCTTCTGCTCGAGCAGAGGGTTGGACTAGATGACCTCCAAGGTCCCTTCCGAGTCTGTTGTTCTGGTACTCTGTCCCGTGGGGGTTTGAAAGGGCAGTCTCCCCATCCGAAATCCCCCAGCCCGCCTCCCTTCTCACCTGAAAGGAAGAAGACCACCACCACGGAGTTCACGATGGAGAACCAATGGATCTGGACGTCACTCATGGTGAGGTAAGTGTCCCACCGGGAAGCCCACTTGATGTCACTCTCCTGGAAAACAAAAGGGGAGGGGGGGAAGGAAGGAAGAGACGGTTGCGTAGGAGCCCTGCTAAAAACTGGCCAAGCAACTTTTCCCGATTCAGGGATGGCTGCTTTAAGAAGGGCCCTCGAACCCCCTCTCAGCACCCTTCTCCAAGCCCTGCTCTTTTATGACTGCTGGACTTCAAGTCCCAGAATTCCTGAGCCAGCATGGCGGAACTATGGCCCCCTCATGACTTGCGGACTTCAACCCCCAGAATTCCTGAGCCAGCATGGGGGAACTATGGCCCCCTTGAAGACTTGTGGACTTCAACTCCCAGAATTCCTGAGCCAGCAGGGGGGAACTATGGCCCCCTCATGACTCGTGGACTTCAACTCCCAGAATTCCTGAGCCAGCAGGGGGGAACTATGGACCCCTCATGACTTGTGGACTTCAACTCCCAGAATTCCTCAGACAGCATGGGGGAACTATGGCCCCCTTGAAGACTTGTGGACTTCAACTCCCAGAATTCCTGAGCCGGCATGGGGGAACTATGGCCCCCTCATGGCTTGTGGACTTCAACTCCCAGAATTCCTGAGCCACCATGGCTCAGGTTGGAAACCTCTCCCTTTCCCCTCAGCATGGCTGGCTCAGGAATTCTGGGAGTTGAACTCCACGAGTCACAAAAGAGCCAAGGTTGCCTACCCCTGCCCTAGGTGGCACAGCCTCAGGTGTGTTTTGTATTTCACCTTTCTGAACTGCCTATCTCCCTCAAAAAAGGGACTTTGAGTGCTGTACAAATAGAACAAGCAGTCCTCGACTTACGACTGCAGCTGGGCCCAACATTTCTGTCACTAAGCAAGCCAGCTGTCCAGTGAGTTTTGACCCGTTTTATGACCTTTCTCGCCCCAGTTGTTAAGTGAACCGCTGTGGTTGTTAAGTGAGTCACATGGTCATTTAGTGAATCTGGCTCCCTCCTCTGGCTTTGCTGTTCAGTCCGTCACAAAAGGGGATCGCAGGGAAGACTGCGACCGTCATAACTAGGAGCCGGTTGCCGTGGGTTTGAATTTGGATCAAGTGACCAGGGGGATGCTGCAACGGTAGTTATGTGTGAAAAATGGACATTTTTTGTAACTTTGAAGGCCCACTAAATGAACAGTTGCACGCTGAGGCCTCCCTGTACTAACATATAAAAGCGGTATGTACAAATTAAAATTTTAGAGTTAAAAGATTTAAAATATATATATAAAAAGCTTTAGGGAGGCAAGAATGACATGATAGTAGTCTTCCAACATCTAAAGGGATGCCCCAAAGAAGAGGGAGTCAAGCTGTTCTCCAAAGCACCCAAAGGCAGGACAAGAAGCGACGGATGGAAACTCACCAAGGAGAGAAGCAACCTGGAACTAAGGAGAAACTTCCTGACAGTGAGGACAATTAAGCAGTGGAACCACCTGCCTCCAGAAGCTGTGGATGCTCCAACACTGGAGGCTTTTAAGAAGAAATTTGGACAACCATTTGTCTGAAATGGCAGAGGGTCATGTTCTCGAGCAGGGGGTTGGTCTAGATGACCTCCAAGGTCCCTTCCATCATCATCATCATCATTATTAAAATGCAGAGGAGCCCATAGCCATAGGGATGGTTAGCACCTTGAAATCCTCCCTCCCACATTTTAATTCATGTTTAACCTTAAATATTAATCCTCCTTGCCTCTTTTTTTTTAAATGTCACTAAATCAAAATTATATATGTTGCTTTTATGTTATCTGTGCACCGCCCAGAGTACCTCTCTGAAGGAGATTTTAAAATTTGATCAATAAATCAATAAGATTGTAAGATGAGGACTATCTATGTAGTGGCCCAATTCCGAGAATGCTCACAATCTTTCCTTCGGTCTTAGAAGCCAAAATAGTTTGTGGGCTACCAACCCAAAAACCAGGAGGGTGTGGATGTGGCTGATTTAGAGCCCTATTTTTACCATGGTGCATTCTGGGTGGAAAAAAAATTGGCATCTGGACATGCCAATGCTTGGGTTTGCTGACTAGCAATAAGTATTTAACTATAACAGTGGCTCCCGGGTGTTCAGTGGAGGTATAAACGCGATTTGGGGGAGACATCGAGAAGCCTCTGAGCTGTAAATCCGAGTTGGAATTAAATACCGAACGTGGCAACTTTAAAATTGTGGACTTTGGCTCCCGGTGTGTCTTGGCCAGCCACGTCCACAAGTCTTAAGGTTGCCAGGTTTGAAGACACACACACACACACAAAGACACAGGAGAGAGAGAGAGAGAGAGAAAGAGAAGAGGGAGGAGGAGGAGGAGGTGGAGGAGGAGGAGGAGGAGGCCAGGAACTGAATGCAAGTAAAGGGTTGTTCCTCTGGGTCCCTCCCCTCTAAAACCCAACAGGCACAGCAGTGGCTGATGGTGCTGGAATCCCCCCTCCCTCCCACACAGGATGAGTCTCTGCGGGCACAGAAGGAATGCGGTCGGGCTGCCAGGATTTTGCAATCTGTTGCTCCCAGGGCTGAAAATGCAGCCCGGAACACCCAACGTTAACATTTCACCCTGAACAAGCTCGTGGGCCGAGTCGTCCAGGAAAACTGAGAGCTTCTGTGGTTGACCCCCCAGGACAGGTCTCTGCCCCAACGGAGAGCTCTAACCGAACCTTCCTCTAGCACCAGGGGTCTTCAAATGTGGCCCTTTGATGACTGGTGGACTTCAACTCCCAGAATTCCTCAGCCAGCGTGAGGGAACTGTGACCCTTTGATGACTGGTGGACTTCAACTCCCAGAAGTCCTCAGCCAGCGTGAGGGAACTGTGACCCTTTGATGACTGGTGGACTTCAACTCCCAGAAGTCCTCAGCCAGCGTGAGGGAACTGTGACCCTTTGATGACTGGTGGACTTCAACTCCCAGAATTCCTCAGCCAGCGTGAAGGAACTGTGGCCCTTTGATGACTGGTGGACTTCAACTCCCAGAAGTCCTCAGCCAGCGTGAGGGAACTGTGACCCTTTGATGACTGGTGGACTTCAACTCCCAGAATTCCTCAGCCAGCGTGAAGGAACTGTGACCCTTTGATGACTGGTGGACTTCAACTCCCAGAATTCCTCAGCCAGCGTGAGGGAACTGTGACCCTTTGATGACTGGTGGACTTCAACTCCCAGAATTCCTCAGCCAGCGTGAGGGAACTGTGACCCTTTGATGACTGGTGGACTTCAACTCCCAGAAGTCCTCAGCCAGCGTGAGGGAACTGTGACCCTTTGATGACTGGTGGACTTCAACTCCCAGAAGTCCTCAGCCAGCGTGAGGGAACTGTGACCCTTTGATGACTGGTGGACTTCAACTCCCAGAATTCCTCAGCCAGCGTGAAGGAACTGTGGCCCTTTGATGACTGGTGGACTTCAACTCCCAGAAGTCCTCAGCCAGCGTGAGGGAACTGTGACCCTTTGATGACTGGTGGACTTCAACTCCCAGAATTCCTCAGCCAGCGTGAAGGAACTGTGACCCTTTGATGACTGGTGGACTTCAACTCCCAGAATTCCTCAGCCAGCGTGAGGGAACTGTGACCCTTTGATGACTGGTGGACTTCAACTCCCAGAATTCCTCAGCCAGCGTGAGGGAACTGTGACCCTTTGATGACTGGTGGACTTCAACTCCCAGAAGTCCTCAGCCAGCGTGAGGGAACTGTGACCCTTTGATGACTGGTGGACTTCAACTCCCAGAAGTCCTCAGCCAGCGTGAGGGAACTGTGACCCTTTGATGACTGGTGGACTTCAACTCCCAGAAGTCCTCAGCCAGCGTGAAGAAACTGTGACCCTTTGATGACCGGTGGACTTCAACTCCCAGAATTCCTCAGCCAGCGTGAGGGAACTGTGACCCTTTGATGACTGGTGGACCAACTCCCAGAATTCCTCAGCCAGCGTGAGGGAACTGTGACCCTTTGATGACTGGTGGACTTCAACTCCCAGAAGTCCTCAGCCAGCGTGAGGGAACTGTGACCCTTTGATGACTGGTGGACTTCAACTCCCAGAAGTCCTCAGCCACCGTAAGGGAACTGTGACCCTTTGATGACTGGTGGACTTCAACTCCCAGAATTCCTCAGCCAGCGTGCACACTAGCTGAGGAATTCTGGGAGTTGAAGTCCACCAGTCATCAGAGGGCCACGTTTGAAGACCCCTGCTCTGGACAATGGTCTCACCCAGGGAAAGAGTGTTTGAGTAGAAACAGCTCAGAGGACCATTTTTAGAGATCCAGAGAAAGCACTGAAAGCTGAGAACTAGCTTGGTGTGTGTAGTGGTTAAGGAACTGGCCTGGAAACTAGGAGATTCTGAGTTCTAGTCCCAGCTTAGGCACGAAGACCAGCTGGCTGACTTTGGGCCAATCACCAGGAAATGGTGAGTTCTAGTCCCGCCTTAGGCTTGAAAGTCAGCTGCATAACTTTGGGCCAATCGTCGGGAGATGGTGAGTTCTAGTCCCGCCTTAGGCAGGGAAGCTAGCTGGGTGACTTTGGGCCAATCACTAGGAGTTGGTGAGTTCTAGTCCCGCCTTAGGCATGAAAGTCAGCTGGATAACTCTGGGCCAATCATCTGGAGACGGTGAGTTGTAGTCCCGCCTTAGGCATGAAAGCCAACTGGGTGACTTTGGGCCAATCATAAAGAGTCAGTTAGTTCTAGTCCCGCCTTAGGCATGAAGGCCAGCTGGGTGACTTTGGGCCAATCACCAGGTGGCTGTGAGTTCTAGTCCTGCCTTAGGAAAGAAAGCCAGCTGGGTGGCTTTGGGCCAATCATCTGGAGATGGTGAGTTCTAGTCCCGCCTTAGGCATGAAAGCCAACTGGGTGACTTTGGCCCAATCACCAAGAGTCAGTTAGTTCTACTCCCGCCTTAGGCATGAAAGCCGACTGGATAACTTTGGGCCAATCATCGGGAGATGGTGAGTTCTAGTTCCGCCTTATGCATGAAAGTCAGCTGGCTGACTTTGCGCCAATCACCAAGAGTCAGTTAGTTCTAGTCCCGCCTTAGGCGTGAAGGCCGGCTGGGTGACTTTGGGCCAATCACCAGGTGGCTGTGAGTTCTAGTCCTGCCTTAGGAAAGAAAGACGGCTGGGTGGCTTTGGGCCAGTCATTCTCTCTCGGCCCAACCCACCTCACAGGGTGGGTTCTTGTCGTGGCGAAAATAAGCAAAGGAAGGGGGGGGGGTGTTTGCTGCCTTGACCTAAATTATAAGGTAATGGAGGCCTTCCCTCCCCAGCTCCACTCCTCACCTCCCAGTGCACAGAATAGGTGAAAAAAAGCTTGTTGGGCTTATTCGGGTCGATTTCTTGAGCGGAGGCGCTGGCAGCTTCGGGCAGGACACAGACCCCCTTCTCGTCCACCTTCATATCTGCGGAGCAAAGAAGAGGGTCAGCACAGCCAGTCTTTCTTTGGCCCCAAGTTCCTCCTGCAATGGGGCCAGGGCAGCCCTCTCACCTGCCAGCGCGATGCTCTGCGGGATGACCTCGAAGCGAACCACCCGATAGGTGGGCTCCTGGCTCTCCTCCACCTCCTCTCTGTGGTAGTAAAGGATGAAGGAAAGATGGTTGTGCAGGAAGAACTAGAAGAGAGGACGGGGAAACACACGTTAGCAGGAGGGGCGGCGCAAGGGCACAACTCGCCACGAGTGCCGCGCAACAGAAATTTTGGGCTGGACTGTGGTCGTAAGTTGAGGATTCCCCATACAGAAATACATGTGGCAAATATATTCCGGAGTTATAATATAATCTGGCTAATGGAGTAAACAGGGAGGAAGGAAGTGTAAATGGGTGTTATGTATGCGCACACTTCGGGAGCAAGCAACTAAATTTTTAATGTGTGCCAGTGTGCCCACAGTAAAAAAAAAAATGACAATAAAGGTTAGCTATCTACAGTGACTCGCTTAACAAATCGAATCGTTCACTTTAACAAGTGTGGCAAGTCAAGTCGTAAAATGGGACCAACTCACTTCGGAAATGTTTCCCTTCGCAATGTAAATTTTTGTTCTCAATCCCGGTCGTTAACTCCACCCTTCCCCTGACTGCGGTGGGAGGGGAATTTGCCAAGTGTTTCTTTTTTAAAAATAAATAAAAATAAATAAATAAAAATAAAATTAAATCTCACAGGAAGAAAAAGAGATAAATGTGCCTCGCCTTTGTTTCCACCCGGCTGAAGGAAAGTTATCTCCCACAGACCACAAGGGAGAAACTTCCATTTGCTTGCACCGATCTGTGGCGTACGGTAAAGGTAACACTAATCCGTTGTGCGACCGGAGACACACCCTTCGGGGGCACAACCCTTAAGGTTAATCTTTACTGAGTTTCTTTCCTGGGGGTTTGAGCAAGACTCAAATTCCTTGTTTTTCACACCACAAAGGCAAAAGGAGAAGCAGCCCGCTTGAAGATGGGTGGACTTCAACTCCCAGAATTCCCCAGCCAGCTATGCTGGCTGGGGAATTCTGGGAGTTGAAGTCCACCCATCTTCAAAGGCCCAACGTTGGGAAATACTGACTAGAACACACCCAATACAGGCAGCCCTTGATTTACAACTCTTTTAGTGACCATTCAAAGTTGCAATGGACCCGGGGTGGGTGGGAAGGTTACTTACAGCTAGTCCTCACACTTACGACCGTCACAACTTCCCCGGGGTCGCCTGATCAAAGTTTTGGCACTTGGCAAGCGGCATGTACTTACTACACTTGTAGGTCATGTGATTCCCCCTTTGCGGCCTTCCTAGCCGGCTTCCGACAAACTCAACGGGGGAAGCCAGATTTGTTTAACGACCGCAGGATTGTCTTAAAAAATGCCGTGATTCGCTTAACAACCACGGCAAAAAAAAAAAAAAAGGTGTAAGGTGCAATGAATGACCTCCTTGCTTAGCCAGAGAAATTCTGGTCCCAGAATTTGGGAATCCTAAGTCGAGGATAACTGGAATTAAGGGATACAGCAAAAGGCCCCCTCAAGTGCATGCGCGCACACACACACACACACGTCCCTGGTACCCCTACCCTGTTCTTCTCCATGAACCCAAGTCGGTAGCCATGTTCAAACTGGAGGTCTCGGTCCTTGTTCTTCTCCTCTTCTTCGCGGTTGGAGTAGAATTCCAGCCTCGTGGCCACCGGCAAGTTGTCGGCAATGCTGCAGGGACAAATCCTGGGGGGTCAGACCCACTGCCTCCCCTCCGCTCCAAAGCAGCGTTCCCCCAAGCTTTCCAGGTGGGGGAGAGGGGAGAAAGAGGGGAGGGTTTTGTGGGAGGGGCAGGCGCATGCAAGCGCGCCTGCTGCTTGCGCAAGTGGGGCCAAGAGCACTTGCGGCGCTCATGTGGGAGTGAGGCCCCAAGCAGCCCCAAGGCTCATGTGAGTGAGGCCCCGATGCTCATGTGAGTAAGGCTCCGGGCGGTCCCAATGCTCATGTAAGGCCCCAAGCAAGCACAATGCTCATGTGAGTGAGGCCCCAAGGCTCATGTGAGGCTGTAATCAGCCACAATGCTCATGTGAGGCCCTGATGCTCATGTGAGTAAGGCTCCGGGCGGTCCCAATGCTCATGTAAGGCCCCAAGCAAGCACAATGCTCATGTGAGTGAGGCCCCAAGGCTCACGTGAGGCCCCAAGGCTCATGTGAGGCTGTAATCAGCCACAATGCTCATGTGAGGCCCTGATGCTCATGTGAGTAAGGCTCCGGGCGGTCCCGATGCTCATGTAAGGCCCCAAGCAAGCACAACGCTCATGTGAGTGAGGCCACAATGCTCATGTGAGGCCACAATGCTCATGTGAGGCTGCAATCAGCCACAATGCTCATGTGAGGCCCTGATGCTCATGTGAGTAAGGCTCCGGACGGTCCCGATGCTCATGTAGGGCCCCAAGCAAGCACAATGCTCATGTGAGTGAGGCCCCAAGGCTCATGTGAGGCCCCGATGCTCACGTGAGGCCCCAAGGCTCATGTGAGAGAGGCCCCAAGCAGCCACAATGCTAATGTGAGTGAGGCCCCGATGCTCATGTGAGGCTGCAATGCTCATGTGCGTGAGGCCCTAAGCAGCCAAAATGCTCATGTGAGGCCCCAAGGCTCAGGTGAGTGAGGCCCTGATGTTCACGTGAGGCCCCAGGCGGCCCCGAGGCTCATGTGGGTAAGGCTCCCAATAGCCCAGATGCTCATGTGCCGCCCCACGTGATCACGATACTCAGATGAGTGAGGTCCCAAGCGACCGCAATGCTCGTGTGAGGCCCCGATGCTCATGCGAGTGAGGCCTCCCCCCAACAGCCACGATGCCAGTGTGAGGCCCTGAACGGCCAGGATGCTCGTAGGAGTGAGGTCCCAAGCAGCCACAATGCTCGCGATGCTCGGGGGAGAGAGGCTGCGCCTGCGCGTGCACCAGCCAGCCCCTCCTGCGGCCCAGTTGCCAATAGGCCATGGACCGGTCATGGGCAGCAGCCCGCAGGTTGGGGACCCCCACTGAAGGCAAGGCAGAAGAACCCTGCGTCTTTTGAGGCCAGGAGAACTCACAGGTGAACGTAGTATTCCTCCTGGATCCGTTCCACCACCAGTTGGCTGCTCTCCTTGGTCAACACCACGGGCTTGTTTGGGACGTGACACAACACCTTGCACTTCTTTTCCACGTTCATGGAAACCTCGAAAGGCGTGTTGACGATGCGGTCTCCTCTCAGGACCTCTCCTGTAGGCAAGGCAGGGCAGGGGTGGCGGGGAGGAAGGAGAAAACGATTCGGAGACGTAAGGCTTAGGGGCAAAACAGAGAAGCTAGCAATGCAGATATATATCTTGCATATGTATAAATGTATAAATAAAACTGAAATAAATTTATACATTTTATACGTATGTATAAATGTATAAATAAAACTGAAATAAATTTATACATTTTATACGTATTTTTTTTCTTTTAACAGCCCCTGTAATCCAGGGGTCTTCAAACTTGGCCCTTTTACGACGGGCAGACTTCAACTCCCAGAATTCCTCACTGGCTGAGGAATTCTGGGAGTTGAAGTCCGCCCGTCGTAAAAGGGCCAAGTTTGAAGACCCCCTGGCCACCACGCCGCTCAGTTACAATTGCCAATATATTTGACGTATTTGTAAATAAGTCAGTTTATAAATTTTGTCAGTTAAGTAAATAACTAAAATGCATCTGTGTATCTGTACTTAAAGCCAAATCAACATTTCTGGGATCCTGATCACAGGGCAACTGGTGCAAGAGCACAGAGAGGCAGAGAAAAGACAGCAATTTCCCTTGAGTAGATTTAACTTATAGTAGGCCACGCTTACTCCCACCCACGGGATCCCTAAAACCCCAAACGACCTGCCATTGCTCAGAAGACAGCATTTTGCTCCACGCTCAAAAACATTTGACGGGACTCCTCAGTTCGAAATAAGCGCCCCCTGGCCTGGCCCAGCCAAATTCTATCCTCGGGCAGATTTTCTTGCAACTTTGGAAACCCTTAAAGCGCGAGGACCTTTAAATAGGTCTTGCAGATCTGTATTCGACTGTTAAGTACTCTCCACAAAGCCCTGCTGGTGTAGAGCTTAAGGTGCAGGATTGCAGGCAAACTCTGCCCACAGCTGGGAGTTCGATCCTGACCGGCTCAGGGTCAACTCAGCTTTCCATCCTTCTGAGGTCGATAAAATGAGAGACCCAGATTGTTGGGGGCAACAGGCTGACTCTGTAAATCGCTCAGAGAGGGCTGTAAAGGACTGTGAAGCGGTAGATAACCCCAAATGCTATTGCTCTACCCCCACTCCTCTATCTATCTATCTATCTATCTATCTATCTATCTATCTATCTATCTATCTATCTATCTATCTATCATATCATTTATCTATCATCTATCAATCCATCCTCTCTCTCTATCCATCCATCATCTGTCATCTCTCTCTATCCATCCATCCATCTCCATATCCCTCTCCCTCCGTCTATCTATCATATCATTTATCTATCATCTATCAATCTATATCATTTATCTATCATCTATCATTTATCTATCCATCCATCATCTATCTCTCCATCTATATCATTTATCTATCATCTATCCATCATCTATCCATCATCATCTCTCTATCCATCGATCCATCGATCCATCTCCCTCTCTCCCTCTCTCCCTCTGTCCGTCTGTCTATCTGTCTGTCTGTCTATCTATCTATCTATCTATCTATCTATCTATCTATCTATCTATCTATCTCAATGCAGTATTGCAGGCTAACTCTGCCCACTGCCAGGAGTTCGATCCTGACCGGCTCAAGGACTCAGCCTTCCATCCTTCAGAGGTCGGTGAGGACCCAGATTGTTGGGGGCAAATAGACGGACTCTGTAAACCGCTCAGAGAAGCCCAAGGGCTATTGCCAAGTGGTGCTGGAGATCAGATACCCAGAGCTGTCAATCTTCAGGGATGCCAAACAAGAGGTGCCAGCACATGTACAATATGGCAGGTGGAAGGCTATGCTAGGGGAAGGCGGACTGGGTCATTACCTAAATTTTCAGCTTTATATTTGATGGTGTCCGGCCGGCAGAAGGGCAGGGAGTAATACTCGTAAGGTAACTGCGTCCGCGAACTGGTGAGTTTCACAGCCTGGGAGAAAGAGAGAGAGAGAGAGGCCTTTGGTCCCAAATCCTCACATCTGAGTGGATCCCAGTAGAACTAATGACAAAGGCCACATCATGCCCTGATCCTCCTTCTTTCACCCCCAAAATAGTCTCTTTATAGACAAAACAATACAGACATTTGGCTGGGAGCACCATTATTGTCTGTC
Organism: Vipera ursinii; assembly: GCF_947247035.1. Lineage (NCBI taxonomy): Eukaryota > Metazoa > Chordata > Lepidosauria > Squamata > Viperidae > Vipera > Vipera ursinii. Next base: position 2,188,787 of record NC_139516.1, read on the forward strand.
TAATCTGATCTATAGGTCTATCTAATACACACGCACACATATTACACAAACACACACAATACACACACACATACACACACATATATAATCTATCTCCTGTATCATCTCTCTCTACGTACCCCCCTCTATCATCTACCCCCTCTCTATTATCTATCTGTCTGTCTGTCTGTCTGTCTATCATCTCTCTGCCTGCCTACCATAACCCAGGTCATATGTATCCCCTCCATTGTAATTTTGAACAATCATGTGCCTGTAAAACAAACAGTATTAGGAGATATGTCGGGGTGGCAACAGCTGTACTCAAATATATCTAGAAGTGTTCGGGTTAGAAAAGCTAGTATATATTTCCTATAATCCCAGAATTGTTGGAATTACTGAGCTTTTAAATTGCCTCATACTGCATATGGCAGGGGTCTTCAAACATGTCACCAGGACCAGATGGATTACACCCCAAGGTACTCAAGGAACTGGCAGATGTGATCTCAGAACCACTGAACTATATTTTTCAAAGATCCTGGAGCACTGGGGAACTACCAGAGGACTGGAAGAGAGCTGATGTAGTTCCCATCTTCAAAAAAGGGGAAAAAATAGATCCAGGAAACTACAGACCTATCAGCCTGACCTCAATACCTGGGAAGATTCTGGAAAAGATAATCAAACAACAAATCAGCGAACACCTTAATGCAAACAAAGTCATCACTAAAAGTCAACATGGGTTTGTCAAAAACAGATCATGGCAGAGAAATCTTATTGCATTCTTTGACCAGGTGACAAAATTAATGGAGCAGAGGAATGCTGTGGATATAATTTACTTGGACTTCAGTAAGGCATTTGATAAAGTAGATCACAACCTACTACTTGATAAGATAGAAAAATGTGGGTTAGATAGCATCACCACCAGATGGATTCGTAGCTGGCTGACAGGCCATACTCAGCGTGTGGTCCTCAATGGAACTGCATCTACATGGAAGGAAGTGTGTAGTGGGGTGCCCCAGGGCTCCGTTCTGGGCCCAGTGCTCTTCAATATCTTCATCAACAATTTGGACAAAGGGATAAATGGGGAACTCATCAAATTTGCAGACGACACCAAGCTGGCAGGAATAGCCAATACTCCAGAAGATAGGCTTAAGATACAGAAGGATCTGGACAGACTCGAACACTGGGCGCTATCTAACAAGATGAAATTCAATGGTGAAAAAAGCAAGGTTCTACATTTAGGCCAGAAAAACCAAATGTACAGGTATAGTATAGGGCAGGGGTAGGCAACCTTGGCTCACTTACCATTTTCTTGCCTACCTTAACTTGCGTTTCTAGTCTGTTTTTTAATGGCACTGTTTTTGATAGGCTGGACTGCTTTTTCCCTTTGTGTAAATACGGAAGCAAAAAAAAAAAAAGAGCTGAGTAGTTCTGCTTTCTCCCTGTTGCTTCTCACATTCTTGCCACTTTCCCCCACTAATGGACCAATCGTTTCCTTAGCTTTTTTCTTGTTTTTTTTTTACATGTTGAAAGAAGCTTTTTTTTGGTTATATAACTTCCTCCAGTATTTGATTGCATATATTCAAAAATGCTGAAACACTGAAAGGGATAGGCAATATCACGCCAGACCTGTGGAACCGCTTGCCGGTCGAGCTCCGGATGGCCCCCGACCTTCGCTCCTTCTGGCGGGATCTAAAACCTTATTTATTTGAGCAATCCGGCCTGGTTTGATGGGTTAAGGGTTGGGTTTTTAACATGGTTTTAATTACTGTTTATATCGGGCATAATATTTAATTGTTTTTTAACTTTTGTACTTCGTTTTTAATATTTATTGCCCTGTACCCCGCCCTGAGTCCTTCGGGAGAAGGGCGGTATAAAAATTTAATAAATATAAATATAAATATCCTCCGCTTCTAGTGGGTACATTCTGAGAACAGAACTACCCAGTTGTGAAAGATCCAGCATCCATAACAACCAAAAAATCACCTAAGTGAGCCTTGGTGGAGCAGTGGGCTAATGCCTCCTTAAGTAACACCAGCTGCCTGCCATTAGTGCAGGTTCGAGTCCCACCAGGCTCAAGGTTGACTCAGCCTTCCATCCTTCCCAGGTAGGTAAAATGAGGACCCAGATTGTTGGGGGCAATTAAGCTGACTTTGTAATAATGCCGCTTGGGGGGGCAAAAGCCCTAATAAGCAGCCATATACATAGAATGAAGGCTATTGCTAAGCACATTGGTTTGTGCTTTAAAATTGTAAGCCGCCCTGAGTCTTCGGAGAAGGGCGGGATATAAATGCAATTAAAATAAAAAAAAATAGATCAAACGAGAATGATGGAAGCTCTAATCCAGGGCTTTTCAACCAGTGGTACGGGTACCACCTGTGGTACGTTGGCACCTGGCAGGTGGTACACGGCCATCCTAGAAAATTAGCAGGGGAGGGGAATGAGCTGAACCAGTGGCAGCACCGCACAAGCCTGAGCAAGAGACGGCTGGAGCTGCAGGGCTGTCAGGGCTCAGCGGAAGCGCCAGGATCAGCGCCAGGATCCAGCTGGAGCTCGGCGCTGATCCCGGTGCTTCTGAGCCCAGAAGAAGCGCCGATCAGCTGGAATGTTGCAGCATTTCCAGGGTCTTGTGATTTACATTCAGATGCTTGGCAACTGATTCATATTTATGATGGTCACAGTGATCCAGGGTCATGTGAAGTGACCAAAATCTTCTGCAACCACCCAGCAGACGGGGGGGGGGGGGGAGAAATAAAAACGAAACACCCCCCCCCCTGCTGCCAATCCTCAACAGAAATGCTCACAACAATGAAAACTTCGGACAGGAGGAAGAGCGCTGCCGGGCGGGCAGGCAGGTGTCTTGCTCGGCTGTGGCTTGGGGGGCACTTTTCTTAGTGCCATTGTAACTTCGAACAGTCCTTAAGCGAACTGTTGTAAGTCGAGGACTACCTGTACTTCATCACTTTTTTCCTTTTTTTTTGGTCATCAAGTTTTTGACACCTTGCCAGGCCACTGGTGGTACTCAGATGTTGCCATATGCTAAAAGTGGTAGAATGGGTGAAAAGGTTGAAAAGCCCTGCTCTAATCTAGCACATCTGAAGGGTGCCAGATTGAAGAAAATTCACTCAAAACCCTTCACATAGCCACAGCTATCTGGTCTGTAAGGTAACTTACAGACCAGAAATAACTCTGTTATTCTGCAATTCGTATAATGATCCAGTATTCCTTTTCATTTTAGATGCCGTTCCCAAAACTCGCCTTACAACTACAGTGAGTCAGGAGAAAAACAGTTTCATGTCAAAATCTGTAAAAATCTCCCCGGGGGCAGCAAAGATGAAACTGAGCAGGTGAAAGGATCATCAGCTGAAAGCACCTTTTCCCACGTCAATTAAAACATTTGAAAGGCTTAACAGGTGAGGCTGCTTGTCATGAGTCAGAAAAATCAGATAAAACCAATGCTGTAAGCAGAGCTACAACCGCTAAAATTGGCAGGAATGTAACACCTCTGGCAATGCAGGTGAAAGAGCAGCCCACCCCTGTGATCTATGGGGACTGTTATACTCCCAGGATGCTCCAGTTTTCACCCACACTAGTAGGGGCGCTTCTAAGAAATGCGGCCATCTGCAGAAAGGAAAGTGTAATTTTTTCTTTCTTTCTTTTCTTTTTCTTTCTTTCTTTCTCTTTCTTTCTTTAATAATAATAATAATAATAATAATAATAATAATAATAATAATAAGAAGAAGAAGAAGAAGAAGAAGAAGAAGAAGAAGAAGAAGAAGAAGAAGAAGTTGGAAGGGACCTTGGAAGTCATCTAGTCCAACCCCCTGCTCGTTCTCTTTCTTTCTTTCTTTCTTTCTTTCTTTCTTTCTTTCTTTCTTTCTTTCTTTCTTTCTTTCTTTCTTTCTCTTTCTTTCCTCTCTCCCTCTCCCTCTCTCTCTCTCTCTCTCTTTCTTTTTCTTGGGGTGATGACAAACTACCACGATCAGACTTGGCCAGGGTTCTAAACTGGGTCAAGTTGTAGAGAGCATGAAACTGGGTGCCATCTTACCTTGATTTCTACAGGAGCGTTCCGGTGGAAATTGATGGGAGCCACTCCTGGCACGTAGAAGCAACTCACCCCGTGCCACAAGAGGAAGAAGGGGCACGTAAGCCTCTGTCGAAACATAAAAGGAGACGCTTTGTCACCAGAGTGGCCTCTATTCAGGATACAGGGAGGAGAGACTAAAAAAGGACCGTCTTCAAGGTCCAGTCTATTTGTTTAGCGAATGGCAGAAAGCACCTGGATAACAGTCATGAAGTTACACAGACGGAGCACATAATACTATGGTATACATAGGATGGAAATATGTAGTAAATTTCGTAAGCCATGAGGAATTCAAGAAGTTATATATAAGTTATAGGTTACATTTCAAAATACGTTGAGAATAGAGTAGAATAGAATAGAATAGAATAGAATAGAATAGAATAGAATAGAATAGAATAGAATATAGAATATTAGAATAGAATAGAATAGAATAGAATAGAATAGAATAGAATAGAATAGAATAGAATAGAATAGAATAGAATAGAATAGAATAGAGCAGGGGTGTCAAACTGCTGGCCCACGGCTGGACACATCACAAAGAAACCGCGCCCACCTCATTGCCGGCAATGGGGAAAAAGTTCCGAGACGTCGCGAGTTTGACATGCCTGGAATAGAGTGTGGAGTGGAGTAGAATAGATACAATTAGAATACACAACAGAACAGAATAGAATACAGAATACAATAGAATGCAGAATAGAGTGGAATACAGAATAGAATAGAATAGAATAGAATAGAATAAATACAGAACAGAATATAGAATAGATTACAGAATACAATACAATACAGATTAAATTACAGGAGAGGATAGGGTAGGATAGGAGATATTAATATCTAGGCCACCTGTTCCTGCGTGGCAGGGACCCTTGCAAACCACCCCTACGAAAGCACATTCGTGGTTTCCAATATTAAACTAAAAAAATAACGGGACACCGAGGAGGAACTGTCTTACATTTGCAGGGAACAAACCTGCGCATCGCTAGCAAGACTGCATTCTTTATACCAAGGGCCTTTTTTAAAAAGGGGAAGATATCTAGATCAGACTGACGCCAACTGCAGGCGAGATGACTTATTACAGGTAAGCCTCGACTTACCACAATGTAGGCCCAAATTTCCCTTATTTATTTATTTATTTATTTATTTATTCATTTTTATAAACCGCCCTTCTCCCGAGGGACTCGGGGCGGTGTACAGAGTAAGGTAGGTATACAGATTGAACAATAGTGAAAAACAATAGCAAAAACAAACTGGGACCCCAATTAGAGCTATCAGGCCAGGCCGGACTGCTGGAACAGGTAAGTTTTTAAGTCGCGCCGGAAGGTGCGGAGGTCGGGGGCCATCCGGATTTCGGTAGGCAAGCAGTTCCAGAGGGTTGGCGCACCCACTGAGAATGCCCTCCCCCTGGGGGCCACCAGCCGACATTCCTTGAGCGGTGGCACCCTGAGGAGGCCCTCTCTGTGGGAGCGCACAGGACGGTGGGGTGCTGACATCGGCAGAAGGTGCTCCCGTAGGTAGTCCGGACCCATGCCCTGTAGGGCTTTGTATGTCATTGTTAGCACCTTGAATTTCACTCGGAAGGCAACCGGAAGCCAGTGCAGCTCACGGAGGAGAGGTGTGATATGGGAGTATCGGGAGGCCCCCAAAAGTGTCTGTGCAGCTGCACTTTGCACCAGTTGAAGCTTCCGAGTGGATCTCAAGGGCAGCCCCATGTAGAGAGCGTTACAGTAGTCAAGGCGAGAGGTCACAAGTGCATGGGTGACTGTACGTAAGGCATCCAGGTCCAGATAAGGTCGCAGTTGGCGCACCAGTCGAACCCGGGAGAAGGCCCCTTTGGTCACAGCTCCTATGTGATCTTCCAGGGAGAGCTGTGAGTCTAGGAGGACACCCAGGTTGCGGGCCCTATCAACAGGGGGTAATAACTCGTCCCCTTGCTAAATAAGACGGTTGCTAAGTGAGTTGTGTCCCCATTTTATGACCTTTCTGGCCACGGCCGGCTAGCGAATCGCTGCAGCTGTTCATTACACGGCCGTTAAGTGAATGTGGCTTCCCCATTGACTTTGCTTGTCCGAAGGTCGCTAAAGGGGGAATCCCGGGACGCTGCGACCGTCATAAACGCATGCCGGTTGCCAAGCATCTGAATTGCCATCAGGTAACCGTGCGGACGCTGCCATCGTTTATGTGTGAAAACCAGTCAGTCATAAGTCACTTTCTTCAGTGCTGTTGTAACCTCAGTCACTAAACAAACGGTCGTAAGTTGAGGAGTATCTGTATGAATGGGTTCTCTCCCTCCCCCCCCCCCCCCCGGATCTACTTGTATATTTGCATTCGTTTTATACTTCTGATGTGGTCAAATGGCTCAATCGATAAAGTTTTATTCCAGTTTGTTCACCTGTAGACCCCAATCCCAAGCTAACCCAAGGCAAGTCATAATAATAGTAATAATAAAGTTGGAAGGGACCTTGGAGGTCATCTAGTCCAACCCCCTGCTCAGGCAGGAAACCCTACACCATTTCAGACAAATGGCTGTCCAGTCTCTTCTTAAAAACTTCCAGTGTTGGAGCTTTCACTGCTTCTGGAGGCAGGTTGTTCCCCTGGTTAATTGTTCTAACTGTCAGGAAGTTTCTCCTTAGTTCTAGGTTGCTTCTCTCCTTGATTAGTTTCCATCCGTTGCTTCTTGCCCTGCCTTCAGGGGCTTTGGAGAAGAGCTTGACTCACTAAGTGAATGGCTGCACTACATGGCTGGATCCAGTGCCCCTTGGAAGCAGAGGACACGATGGAAAATAAAGTTTCTGAATCATCTAGGGAGGGTACGCACACACACACACACACACACCGGTGCAGAGTGCAAGGCAATGACTGATGACATGGCAGGGTGACAAAGGGCCTGACTCACGCTTCCTGATCCAGGCAGGACCGCAACGGGCAAACCACTTGTGGTCGATAATGACACCATGTTCTCCCTGGCGAGGGATCAGGCAGATCCCCCATATTGCTGATTGGGATCCTTCTCTGAAAAGCGAGCTGTGTGTCTTGTAGGGATTGGCGCCGCTGTCACAATTCGGAGAGCATTTCCTGCTTGGCCTGCACGTCAGTGCAGCCCTTGACTTACAACGGCTCACTTAGTGACCGCTCAAAGTTACTACGGCCCTGGAAAAAAAAGAGACTCAGGACAGATTTCCCACACTTACGACCGCTTCGGCCTGCCCGTGGCTCACGCCATCCAAATCCAGACGGTTCATATTTAACAAATGTTTCACATGGCCGTATAAATTTTGGACTCAGTTGCGGTCGTAACTCGAGGACTCCCTGGGCTACTGTTGATACCTCATGCCTGACAGCAATTCAGGGGTCCCATGGAGGGGTTGTAAAGCACCTCATGACGCTCTTACTGATTGATTGTTCCTACCACTCAGAGGTCACCAGCCTTTGTCGGTCGGCGGACTAGAGGAAGCATTTACATGCGTGTTCACGCACGCATGGGGCCGCGAGCATGCGTGCACCAAAAATGGGGCAGGGCTAGGCCCATGTGATACTCACTAGCCCTGCCTTGTTCTTGCGTGGCGCAGCGCAAGAATGGCATTGTCTATTTTTGTGCCCTGTGGCGCGACAGTCCTGTTTTTGCGCCCCAAGCACGTCGTTCCATTTTTGCATCCTAACGCGCAGCGGTGGCCCGTTTTTGCACCCCATGGCACAGCAGCCCGTTTTTGCGCCCCATTTTTTGCACCCTGTGGCCCGTTTTTGCACCCCACGGCCATGGCGCTAGCACAATGAGGGGTTATGTGCCATCAGCCCACAGGTTGGGGACTCATTCAAACTGGAACCGGCTACCTATTGTGTTTCGCTGAAAATAAGACCGGGTGTTATATTAATTTTTGCTCCAAAAGATGTATTAGAGGTTATTTTCCAGTTAGGTCTTATTTTCGGGGAAAGTACAATATTAAACGCGTCTGTCTGGCCGACAATCTTAAATGGGGCTTATTTTTGGAATGGGGCTTATATTACGAGCATCCTGAAAAAAAAATCACGTTAAGGCTTATATTCCGGTTAGGTCTTATTTTACGGGCAATGTGGTAGGAAGGAGTGGGACCAATGCAGAACACCACCCCCAAAGAATACAGGTAGTCCTCAACTTACGGCCACGACTGAGCTCGCAGGACAGTTGCTAATTGAGTTTTGCTCGCTTTACAACCTTTCTTGCCACTGTTAAGTCAGTCGCTGCAGCTGTTAAGGCAGTACAATGGCTGTTAAGTCAATCTGAGTTCCCACATTGACTTTGCTTGTCAGGCTGTAAAAACCGATCACACGACACTGGAATTGTCATAGATACGAGCCAATTTCCAAGCGTCCAGATTTGGATTATGTGATCTACGGTCGTGCAAAAAAGGGTCCCAGGTCATTTTTTCCCCAGTGCTGTTGCAACTATGAACAGCCACAGGGGAAGGCAACCTTGGCTCTTTTATGACCCGTGGACTTCAACTCCCAGAATTCCTGAGCCAGCTGGCTCAGGAATTCTGGGAGTTGAAGTCCACGGGTCATAAAAGAGCCAAGGTTGCCATAAAGGTAAAGGTTCCCCCGCACATGCGTGCTAGTCGTTTCCGACTCTACGGGCCGGTGCTCATCTCCGTTTCAAAGCCGAGGAGCCAGTGCTTGTCCGAGGACGTCTCCGTGTTCATGTGGCCGGCATGACTAGACGCCAAAGGCGCACAGAACGCTGTTACCTTCCCACCGTAGTGGTCCCTATTTTTCTACTTGCATTTTTAGGTGCTTTCGAACTGCTAGGTTGGCAGAAGCTGGGACGAGTAACAGGCGCTCACTCTGTTACGCGGCACTTGGGATTTGACCCGCCAAACTGCCGACCTTCTGATCGACAAGCTTAGCGTCCTAACCCACTGAGCCACCGCGTCCCTACCCCTACACTAATGGTTATAAGTTAAGGAATATCTGTAGTTTTTCCTCCGATCCATGAAGAACCAATTCAAAGGTTGAGAAGACCAATTTACTTTAGACACTGGTGCTTCCGGGAACAGATCATTTGTGTGTGTGTGTGTGTTTGTGTGTGTGTTTCTCCAGACTAGAACTCTTCACAAAATAAATTTGGGGTGATTTGATTTGACAAGACTTCCACATCTTTAATACATACTCCTTCATTCCTGTTCCTGCAGAATTGTTCATTCCAAGTGGAAAGCTCCAGACTGCACTGAGCAATCTGTGGTGGGATGTAGCTTTCCCATGCTGCCGGAATGTTCAAATGCCAACTTTTTTTTTTAAAACCCTTTTTCTATCATGACCACCGCCACATCCTCTGTGGCTTGGAGAAGAGGAAAAATGATAATTTTTCTTGCCTTACCAACCCCTAAAAGACTGTCCATCCCAGTTGTGGGACATGACTCTGTTCAAACTGCATTTGGATATTTTGAGTATTTACAACTTGCACTTTTCACATAAAAGCCACAGGTAATCTTGCTGAAATGCCAATTACTTTAACGGGCGTCTGCAAAAAGTTCCTCATACATTCATTCTACCCACCACAGACACAAAAGTAAAAAAAAAAAGAACACCTTAAAATAGTCACAATAAATTTGTCAAAAATAAGGGAGGGGGGTAAACAATGTAATAATCAGCCGCTTTTAGATATGAGCAATTTGTAAGAATAAGGTTCAGGGAATCCCAAGCACTCATCTACCCTAAAGGCTCTAAAAGAGAGGACAATTTAAAAGAGAATAAAAGATAGTGCTGAAAGCATTAAAATGAACTTACAAACAGATAATATAAACAATGTACCATGAGGAATCCAATAGAATAGAATAAAATAGAATAGAATGGAATGAAGTAGAATATCTTTATTGTCAGTGTGTATCTCACAACAAAATTAAGTGCTGTCCACAGTGCAGACTACACCCAAGTCAAAACCGCAAATGAGAACGTACATTATATACACACATCCTTCACATTCTATTCACCACGGCGCTGCCCCTAATACTGCACCTCAATGTTGCACTAAACAGTGGTGTTTAATAGGGTTACACCTCTGGGATAAAAACTATTTTTCAGCCGATTTGTGTTTGTTTTTACTATCCCGTACCGTCTGCCAGATGGCAATAGCTCAAAAAAAAGAATGTCCGGGATGAGATGAGTCTTTTAAGAATACACATTGTGAATGGACATGCAGATAGGTAATCATAACATAACCAGCAGATAACTGGAAACATAAAAACAACCTATTTTAACAATGTTAAATCTTTACTAAGATTGTTTGCTGTACCCAGGTGAGGTTTCAGAAGGCCTCAATCTCTGGAGAAGTCTACAGTGTTGGGAATGGTGGAAGGAAAAAGAAGGTGACCAGCCATGAAGAGAGGGACTCAGTTACTCAGTGGCCCTGTTGGTAGTCCTAAAGGAACAAGCTGAAGACAGACTGTCTTGGAGAATCTGTCTTTGAGAAGACCTACCTATGTGGTTCCTAAGAGTCAATGGTGGAAAATAACCAATTAATCAATATGAAGACCCTGGAGAAGGTGATATGAACATCGATCCATATAGTTGCTAAGAGGTGACAGTGACTTGATGGCACATAATCATTCAGTGTCAAGACCAAGTCCCTTTGAGAAGTCCAGAGTTTTGACAAAGGTAGTAGGAAAATGAAGAAGACACTGACCAGCAGCAAATGGGTTGTGGTGATGAGGGCATTATTAGAAGTTGGTCACAGTGGACTTTGGGGGGAAAAAATCTACCTTAGTACTCACCAAGAGTCAACTATGACTTCATACTTGATGGCACCTAATCAAGGGCAATAGTATATACGAGCATACAGTGATCGTGAGGGCACCATTAGGAGATCTGAAGGACCAGGTTGGGCCCAGATCATCCCGGAGGTCAATTCATATGGTTGCTAAGAGTCAAGACTGACTTGCTTTGAGAAGTCTGTAATGTTGGGAAAACTAGAAGGGAAGAGAAGAAGAGGATGATCAATCTGGAAGGACCCAATTATGGTGGTGATGGAGACAGCACTTGAAGACCTGAAGGACCAGGTTGGGCATAGATCATACTAGAGTACAATCAAGAGTGCTAACAGTCAAGAGTGACTGTCAAGGCCAAGATGCCTTGAGAGGTCCATAATGTTGGGAAGGGTAGAAAGAAAGAGAAGAAGAAGAGTATGATCAAGGTGGATGGACTCAAGTTACATTGATGGAAGACTTCCAGTTACCACTGGAAGACTTGAAGGACCAGGTGGGAGACAGATCATCCCGGAGAAAAATCTACAGATGTGTCACCAAGAGCCAACTATGATTTGATGGCACATATAAGGAGTCCGGCAAGGCTGTATACTGTCGCCCTGCCTATTTAACTTATATGCAGAGCACATCATGAGAAAGGCAGGGCTAGATGAATCAAAAATTGGAATTAAGATTGCCGGAAGAAATATCAACAACCTAAGATATGCAGATGATACCACTCTAATGGCAGAAAGTGAAGAAGAACTAAAGAGCCTCTTGTTGCGGGTGAAGAAGGAGAGTGCAAAAGTTGGGTTGAAACTAAACATTAAGAAAACGAAGATCATGGCATCCGGCCCTCTCAATTCCTGGCAAATAGATGGGGAAGAAATGGAGGTAGTGACAGATTTTATTTTCCTGGGCTCCAAGATCACCGCAGATGGGGACTGTAGCCAAGAAATTAAAAGACGCTTGCTCCTCGGGAGGAAAGCCATGACAAATCTAGACAGCACACTAAAAAGCAGAGACATCACCCTGTCAACAAAAGTGCGTATAGTCAAGGCTATGGTCTTCCCAGTTGCAATGTATGGCAGTGAAAGTTGGACCATAAGAAAGGCTGAGCGCCAAAGAATTGAGGCCTTTGAACTCTGGTGCTGGAGAAGACTCCTGCGAGTCCCTTGGACTGCCAGGCGATCAAACCGGTCAGTCCTAGAGGAGATCAACCCTGACTGCTCTTTAGAAGGCCAGATCCTGAAGTTGAAACTCAAATACTTTGGCCACCTAATGAGAAGGAAGGACTCACTGGAGAAGAGCCTAATGCTGGGAAAGATGGAGGGCAATAGAAGAAGGGGACGACAGAGAAGGAGGTGGCTGGATGGAGTCACTGAAGCAGGAGGCGTGAGCCTAAATGGACTCCAGAAGATGGTAGAGGACAGGAAGGCCTGGAGGAACGTTGTCCACAGGGTCGCGATGGGTCGGACACGACTTCGCAACTAACAACAACATAATCCATCAGTCATCAATCCAAATATAGCGCTTGTGCTAAAAAAGAGGCGAGAATCCATCTGGACCCTCCCTGGTGGTGGTGGTGGGACCCCCGTTTGACACCCAAGCAGGGACCCCCCCCCTTTCTAAAAACCGCGCCCACTGTAACGTCGAACGGCCACTAAACGAACGGTTGTAAGTCGAGGACTACCTGCCCGTCCCAGAAGGGAGCCAGCCAAGAGTTCAGCCCCCCCTTCCCGTGTCTTAACAGACCCCCAACAGCCCCCCCAGGAGACCCTCGGGCCACCCCTGTGACGGGGGGCGGTTTACACCCCTCCCTGAGACCCCCTACCCAGGCGACCCTCTTGGCTTCGGAAGGGAAAGGGCTTGGGGGGGAGGTCGCGGGGGGGGGGACATGGCCCTCCCCTGACAGGGGGTCCAAAGTCCCTCCTCGCCCTCCTCGGAAGGGCCCGGCCGCCCCAGAGTCCCCCCCTCCCGAGACCCCAGTCCCTCCCCCGACCTCTCCCGCAGGGCCCGAGGGCCGGCGCCCCGCTCACCAGAGCCCTCGAGGCCGCCATCTTGGATCCACGTGTCGGCGCCGACGTTGCCGGAAGTGCCTCGCGATTGGCCGAGGCCGCCGGTCGCCATGGTGACGGCGTTTGAAAGGCCCAGCCCGATCTGGCCTGGTCCTCAGACCCTTCCTCGTCCCCACCACGCCCGGGAAAAAGTCCGAGCTAGCAGCTGCAGCCCTCGGGGGGGGGGGGAAAGAACGGAGAGGGTTTGGGAAACGGAAGCGCTGATCCTTTCCCGCGTTTTTTTGGTTTTTTTTGCCCTTTTCTCCATCTTGGTTGCTGGCGGAGTGGGGCTCTTTCCGCCATCTTTGGTGCGGGCGAGTTCACAGTGGCGGCGGCGGTGGCAGCGCCGCCATTTCTCCCGCGGGCAAAATAGCAAGACACCATCTTCATGCGTGGGTGTGGGGAGCGGGCGCCATCTTTTTTAAGGGCAGTGCTGGACACCTCCAGGAGGTTTTTTTTTAAAAAAGGACTTTTAGAGCAGAAAATTTCTGTGGCCATCAAGAGCCAGTATTGGCTTAATGGTACACAGTCATCAGTATCAAACTTTAAGGGACATCTTCTCCACTACAGATGTATTTTTCCCCCATGCCCCTGGTGCCCTTTTGGATTAAACAGCTTTTAAGTGGCTGCTGCGGTCATTAAGCAAGCACTGTGGTCGTTAAGCGAGCCAATTCTGCAAGTTGAAATCGCCAAGGTTGAAGACCTCTGGTTTAATGTGTTGTATGAACTCGGCCACTGTGGCTTATCAATTATTTAGTGCCCCATGTTACGACCTGTTAAGTGAACCTTGCGCTCATGATTAAGCAACCTGGCTTCCCTTATTTGGCTTTGTCAGAAGCCAGATGGAAGGTTGCAAATGGTGACCACATGAACGTGGGACAGTGCAGCTGTCATCAGTACATGCCAGTTGCTAAGCATTTGAATTCTGATCAACTGACTGGGAAAGCTACAACGGCCAAGTGAGGAATGGTCATAAGCCATTTTTTTCAATGCCGTTGTAACTTTGAATGGTCACTAAATAAATAGCCGTAAGTTGAGGACAACCCATACAGTGGTTGAAGCCGATCTGGTACACTAAGATGAAATCAATCCCGTATGTAACTTGGTGTAATTGTTTTCTCCCACAATTAAGATGCGAAGTCAAGATTTAGCATTTGATAGAGATAGCTGCACATCGACCCTTTGACAGTTTCGTCCCTGGGCGAAAAAGGAAGAGGTGTTTTCTTCTGAAGACAGAAATAAAAATAAGGGAGATATTTGGAGTGGAAAAATGGTTCTCATGGAAAATAAGGAGTTCTTGAAGAAGAAAAAAAATGAAATCGCAGTACTCTGGTAGTTTGGAAAAGCAACAAGCGAAAACAGAATTAATCTTCAGGCATATCAGCAAATCATTAGAAATCAATCTGTAGGCCATGTTAATACAGGTACAATAGAATAGAATAAAAATATGGAATGGAATGGAATGGAATGGGGTGGAGTGGAATAGAATAGAATAGAATAGAATAGAATAGAAAATATGGAATGGAATGGAATGGAATGGAATGGGGTGGAGTGGAATGGGGTGGAGTGGAATAGAATAGAATAGAATAGAATAGAATAGAATAGAATAGAATAGAATAGAATAGAATAGAATAGAATAGAATAGAATAGAGGAATGGAATGGAATGGTATGGTATGGAGCAGAATGGAATGGAATAGATTAGAAAATAGAATAGAATACAATAGAATATCTGAAAGGTGCTTTTTCATGAGGCAACTGGACTTTCTTGTCCAATAGAATAGAATAAATAACAGAACAGAATACATAAGAGAGTAGAATAGAATATAGTATAGAATACAATAGAAAATAGAATACAGTACAATAGAATACAGTAGAGAACAGAACAGAACAGAACAGAACAGAATAGAATAGAATAGAATAGAATAGAATAGAATTCTTTATTGGCCAAGTGTGATTGGACACACAAGGAATTTGTCTCCGGTGCATGATCATAATCATAAAATGCATCATCATAAATCATAAGGTACAATACAATAGCGATAATTGTTGTATCTTATACAAAACAATGATAAGATACAACCATGATAATCAACTCCAAGTAAAAGCCAAGACTACTTTGATTTTTTTAATTTTAATTTTTATTGTAAATAATTAATTGTTCATTCTATTAGAATAATTATTGTTTATAGCTTACTTATTGTAAAATTTTATTTTAAAATTTGCCATTGTCTCATAATCGTCCCTAATTTGGACCTCTGCAGTTAATCAAATCTTTGTTAAATTCAGGCATATTTCATGTTCATTTTTATTTCATGTTCTTCCACATTTAGTCATCTTGCAATGAGAAATTAGCATTAGGAATCAGTTGGCAAAGCTTTTCTAAGAATCAAAACATATACAGGTATTCCTCGACTTACAAGCATTTGTTCAAAGTTGTAACAGTACTAGAAAAAGTGACTTGTGACTGATTTTTCACACTTACGACCGTTGCAGCATTCCCCCGTGCTCACGTGAACAAAATTAAGACGCTTGGCAACCGACTCATATTTATGACGGTTGTCCCGGGGTCACAGGATCCCCTTTTGCGACCTTCTGACAAGCAAAGTCCGTGGGGAAGCCAGATTCATTTAGCAACCAGGTTACTAACTGAACTGCAGTGATTCGCTTAATAACCACACCAAGGAAGGTTGTAAAGTGGGGAAGCACTCATTTAACAATTGTCTCACTTAGCAACAGAAATTTTGGGGTCACTTGTGGTGGTAAGTCAAGGACTGTCTGCGGTCATATCCCAACTTAATCATCCAGAGTTCACAATATATTTATTTCTCTCCTTCTCTCTCTCTCTCTCTCCCTCCCTTCCCCTCCCCCCTCTCTTCCTCTCCCTTCCTCATATACACACACACAATTTCTGTCTTACGGACACACACTTTCGGTTACACACACACATCTCAGGAACTTCCACCAGAATGCTGCGGCTTCACAACAGCCATTAGGATAAAATCTCTTCCCTTTTTGAAGCGGTTTCTGCTGACTGCAGTCTGATTCGTTTGCAGCAAAGAGCAAAGGGATTGCTTAATTCAGTTCCTAATCCAGCTGGGCTTGGGACGCAGCCTATGAGCCCTATTTGCAGGTAGGAAAAAAGTCTCTTGCCTCTAAACCGTAGATTCTCCACGCCGAAACCTTCCACTGCCGTGGCCTCGTGGGACAGCAGCACGCTGGCAACGCCAGTGTGGCTACGTGTCCCTTCTAAGGCTGTTGTTGGTACTGTTTTTCCGTGCCGGTGAAAAAGTCCTCCAGGATGCTCTGGATGTACTCAAAGGTGGGGCGATCCTCCGGTTTCTCCTTCCAACATCTCATCATGATCTCGTAGAGCTCCTGCGGGCAGCCCTGGGGACGTGGCATCCGATAGCCACGCTCAAGGGCGCGCATCACTTCCAGGTTGGTCCTGCCTGTATTGGACAAAGAAGGAGACGGGTGGAACATCCTGAGGTGCAAACCAACTCGGAAAATATCAAGAGAAGAGAAAAAGAGAAAGTGAGGAAGGGGATTCCTGCAGGTAACGAGGCACACACAGACCCCCTGTCATGCAGACTTGTCAGGGGTCCTAAAGTGAGTGGAATCATTGGCACAGTCAGGCTGGCCCTGAACTTGTGGGGTCCTGGGTGCTCTCTGAGCTGGGCTGCTTTCCAGCAGATGTGTCATTACTTAGCTAGGTAACATCATCAGGGCTAGAAGGGAGGAGGAGGAGGAGGAGAAGGAGGAAGAGAATTGTTGGGTCCTTGGTGCTCTGAGCTTGGTTGATTTCTTGCAAACGTTTCATGACCCAACTAGGGAACATCATCAGTGCTAGAAGGAAGGGAGGGTTTGCAGAGAGGAGGTGGAGGAGGATTGTGGGGTCCTTGATGCTCTCTGAACTTAGTAGGTTTCTTGCAGATGTTTCTTGCCTACAAGAAAACAACCAAGCTCAGAGAACATGAACCCCACAGTCCTCCTCCTCCCTCTCCTCCTTCTTCCACTTTTCCTTCTGCTTTCTCCTCCTCCTCCTCCTCCTCCTCTCCACAAACCCCACTCCCTTCTAGCCCTGATGATGTTCCCTAGATGGGTCATGAGATGTCTGCCAGAAAACAACCAAGCTCAGAGAACTCCAAGGATCCCACAATCCTCCTCCTCCTCCTCTCCACAAACCCCCACTCCCTTCTAGAGATGATGATCAACCCGTTTTATGACCATCATGAGTTGGGCAGGCCCCATAGCGTCCATAACTCGGGGACCGTACTACAAGAACGTTTGGAAAAAGGCAGAGGTGGCCTGGTACTTTAGAGGGTCTGAGATCTCAGTTTGAAATGAGAATTAGAAGAGCAAGCCACAAGGAACAGAGCATTAAAGTCACATTTCCGCGGCAACTTCGCCTTGCAAAGCCTACAGGAGGGAAAGGTGGCCCACAACAGTAGCTTGTTGTTATGGAAATTGTGTGCTGCAATAATGTGTGTTTCATACACAGCGGACACGCTCTGGTGTGGTCCACCTGGCTTGCGGAGGGCCTACAGAGAGATCCTCTTTCTGTTGAAAACTTAAACAATTCTGACCCTTTGGAGGGGGACTTTCCATCTCGTGCGCCAGGATTGCAGACGTCCGTTCCTAAGCAAACCTAGCCAAATGGGGAAATGCGTGTGGCAGCATCTCACTTCGAAAGCCACCCTTTGGACTTGTGTTGCAACAGGTGTTTTGCCACCTGCTTCCTCTCCAAGGGACAAAATGTGCATTGTTTCATCAAGGATATATATATTTTTTAGCCTTTTTTGCTACAGACAGGGGTAGGCAACCTTGGCTCTTTTATGACTGGTGGACTTCAACTCCCAGAATTCCTGAGCCAGCATGGGGGAACTGTGGGCCCTTCATGTCTTGAGGACTTCAACTCCCAGAATTCCTGAGCCAGCTGCCTTTTCTATCACACAGACTTAGGGAGATCAGTAAGATGATCGGGGGACTGGAGGCTAAAACATAGAAGGAGCAGCTGCTGGAATTGGGTACATCTAGTTTAATGAAGAGAAGGATAAGGGGGGACAGGATAGCAGTCTTCCAGTATCCATGGGGTTGCCACAAAGAGGAGGGACTCAAGCTATTCTCCAAAGTGCCCGAAGGCAGGACAAGAAGCAACGGATGGAAGCTAATCAAGGAGAGAAGCAACCTAGAACTAAGAAGAAACTTCCTGGCAGTTAGAACAATTAACCAGTGGAACTCCTTGCCTCCAGAAGCTGTGAATGCTCCAACCCTGGAAGTTTTTAAGAAGAGGCTAGACACCATTTTGTCTGAAATGGTATAGGGTTTCCTGCCTGAGCAGGAGGTTGGACTAGATGACCTCCAAGGTTCCTTCCAACTTTCTTTCTTTTTTCTTTCTTTCTATTTTCTTTTCTTTTCTTTTCTTTTTATTATTATAAAACTTTTATTCATTAAACATGAAACTCAGTCAACTGAACACACAAATTGACTGGCACTAATGGTTGACACGGGTTGCTGCCTGCATCCTAGGTATCAACCAGGTATCTCCTTAAAATGTAAGATGTTGTTGTTGTTGTTGTTGTTATTATTATTGGAATCTTGCTGGATTAAACCAAAGTAGGGAGGCCATCTTAACCATCTCCTAGGCAAGCTCATGCTTCCCTGGTACATACCTGGATATGGGGTCCGCCCGTAGGTGATGATCTCTATCATCAAGATGCCGAAGGACCACACGTCGGACTTTATTGTGAAGGAGCCATAGTTGATGGCTTCGGGGGCTGTCCACTTGATGGGGAACTTGGCACCTGCCAACAATCCAAAAAACAAGACAGTTAGATTTAGCCTGAAAAACGGCAGCTGGCAACAGCTAATGTTATCAGCTTGGCTTAGTGCTGAAGGTAGCAGAGAGTGAGTTGGGGATGCTGGGTTCTAGTCCCGCCTCAGAGAGACCACATCTGGAATATTGCACGTAATTTTGGTCACCATACTACAAAAAAAGGATGTTGAGACCTTGGGGGGGGGGAATGTTCAGAGAAGAGCAACTAAGATGATCCAAGGCCTGGAGACTAAAACATACGAAGAACGGCTGCAGGACTTGGGTTCGGCCAGTCTAAAGAAAAGAAGAAATGGGGGCGACACGATAGCAATATTCCAGTATCTGAGGGGCTGCCTCAAAGAAGAGGAGGGGGTCATGTTATTCTCCAAAGCACCAGAGGGAAGGACGAGAAACAATGGATAGAAACTGACCAAGGAGAGAAGCAACCTGGACTTAAGGAGGAACTTCCTGACAGTGAGGACAATCAACCAGTGGAACAACTTGCCACCAGAAATCACGGGCACCCCATCACTGGAGGTTTTTAAGAGGCTTCAACTTCCAGCCAGCAACTCTCCAAACTTGGCCACTTTAATTCCCGGCTGGGGAATTCTGGGACTTGAAGTCCACAACTCTTAAAGTGGCCAAGTTTGAGGAACCCTGATCTCAGGGGCTCTCCAGTTGGGGAGGAAGGGGGTAAAGTCTAACCCGCATCGTCCATCAACGTGGAGGATGCACACACGAAGGTTGCACCGGCTTTGTTACCTTCCCGAGCGGTGTACTCATTGTCCTCTATCACACGGGCCAAGCCAAAGTCCGCAATCTTGCAGACCAGCAGGGCCGACACCAAGATGTTGGCGGCTCTGAGGTCACGATGGATGTAGTTCCTCTTCTCGATGAAGGCCATGCCTTCCGCCACCTGCCACCGGGAGGGACATCGCCGTTAAAGGGGGAAGACCCGAAAAAAGCCGCGTCTTTACGACTGATTTTACAATAGTCCTCAACTTATAACTGGCCGGAAGGAATCATGGATCCTCTCGCAAAAGATACGACCTAGATTCGAAGTTTGGATGGCCAGTCCCCCTCCGGCCACGTGTACCACATTTGAAGACTTGAGATCCGGGTTGTCCAACCTTGGCAACTTTAAGAGCTGTTGACTTCAACTCCCAGAATTCCCCAGCTAGCCCTGCTCTCTCTCTCTCTCCCTCCCTCTCACTTACTTTCTCTCCCTCCCCCTCCTTCTCAAGACTCCATCTCTCTTTCTCTCTGTCACACTCCATCTCTCTTTCTCTTTCTCTGTCTCTCTTTCCCTCCCCCTCTCACACTGCCTCTCTTTTTCTCTTTCTCTCTGTCACACTCCCTCTTTCTCTCTCTCTCCCTCCCCCTCTCACATTCCCTCTCTTTCTGTCTCTCCTTCCCTGCCCCCTTTCTCTCCCTCCTTCTTTCTTTCTCTCTTCCTCTATATACACAAACACACACACACACCTCTCTATATCTATATCTCTATCTATCTCTGTTTCTATCTATCTATCTATCTATCTATCTATCTATCTATCTATCTATCTATCTATCTATCTATCTATCTCTATATCTAATCACATATTCTATGATCAATAATTATCTATCTATCTATCTATCTATCTATCTATCTATCTATCTATCTATCTATAATTTTCTGGAGGGAAATTCCTCCAGTGCGCTCTGATTAAATAAATGCTGCAGTGAACCCTGATTATTGGTTTTGGGGTCCTGCGTTGAACAGCATATATATATATATATATATATATATATATATATATATATATATATATATATATATATATATATATATATAGGATCTCCTGTTTGAGAGGAGCGGGTTGGACTAGATGACCTCCAAGGCCCCGTCCAACTCTTTTATTCTGTTATTCTACACACTCACTTGGGCAGAGAAGTCGATCAGCTTGGGGAAAGGCTGCTCCTGGCCTTCCTCGCTTTTCAAGAAATCCAGCAAGCTGCCTGTGGAGACAGAGGAGACTCTTTTAAGACAAGTGGGACATTTCTGGGGGGGGAACCCTCCCCAAACTTTCTTATTTCGATTGGTGGCCCCCAGGGGGAGATCCTTCTCTGTGGGCGCTCCGGAGCTGTGGAATCAGCTACCGGTTGAGCTCCGGATGGCGCCCGATCTTCGCTCCTTTCGTCGCGATCTTAAGACATTTCTGTTTGTACAAGCCGGCCTAGCCTGAGGGGGAGTGTTGGGGTTATTTTATTTTTTGTTTTTTAACTTTTCTGGGGGTTTTTAGTGTTGTATTTATATTGTTTTTAACTAGGGCAATTTGTTTAATCTTTTTTTAATGTTTGTATTCACTATTTTATTCTGCCCTGTGAACCGCCCTGAGTCCTCAGGGAGAAGGGCGGTATATAAATGTTATTAAATTAAAATTATTTCGAAGAGTCCAAGCTTACTGGGAATAGAATAAAATAGAAAATATGGAATTGAATGGAATGGAATGGAATGGAATGGAATGGAATGGAATGGAATAGAATAGAATAGAATAGAATAGAATAGAATAGAATAGAATAGAAAATATGAAATGGAATGGAATAGAATAGAAAATAGAAAATATGAAATGGAATGGAATAGAATAGAATGGAATAGAATAGAATAGAATAGAATAGAATAGAATAGAATAGAATAGAGAATATGAAATGGAATGAAATGGAATGGAATGGAATAGAATAGAATAGAACAGAACAGAGTAGAGTAGAGTGGAGAGAAATGGAATGGAATGGAATGGAATAGAATAGAATAGAATAGAATAGAATAGAATAGAATAGAATAGAATAGAATAGAATAGAATAGAATAGAATAGAATAGAATAGAATAGAATAGAATAGAATAGAATAGAATAGAATAGGAATAGAACGTAGAATAGAGTAGAGTAGAGTAGAGTAGAGTAGAATACAACAGAACAGGACAGGACAGGACAGGATAGGATAGGATAGGAGCTGGAAGGGACCTTGGAGGTTTTCTAGTCCAATTGCCTCAGTTGTGGTCGTAAGCTGAGGACTACCTCAATTGTGGTCGTAAGCTGAAGACCAAGTCGATGATGGAGGCTGCCAGGCTGAGATAAGCCACGATGGGCCATGCTTGTCCTCACCTTTCTCCATAAATTCGGTGATGATGAAGATGGGCTCCTCCTTGGTCACCACGGCATGGAGCCTGACCAGCTTGTCGTGCTGGAGGGTCTTCATGATGTTGGCCTCTTCGAGGAAGGCCTTGACCGTCATGCTGCCCGGCTTCATGGTCTTCACGGCAACTTTCGTGTGTGCGTTATAGACGGCTGTGGAAGCAGGAAAGCCAGGCTTTAGAAGAGGGGTGGGGAATGATGGCTTGTGGACTTCAACTCCCAGAATGCCTGGAGCAGCCATCCAACGGAGGAGAATATTGGTGGCCCCAACTCAGCGTGCCTGGCTGAGGAATTCTGGGAGTTGAAGTCCACAAGTCACATTGAAGACCCCTGAAGTGAGGAGTCCTTGGTGCTCTCTGAGCGCAGCTGTTTTCTGGCAGACATTTTGTTATCCCACTACGTAACAGACTCCCCTGCTACAACTGAGCATATTCCCTAGCTGGGTCATAAAAAACGTCTACAAGAAAACAGCCAAGTTCAGAGAGCACCAAGGACCCCACAGTCCTCCTCTTCCTCTTCCTCCTCCTTCCCCCTCCGCCTCCTTTTCCTTCCCCTCCCTCTCCCTTCTAGCACTGATGATGTTACCTAGTTGGGTCATGAAATGTCTACAAGAAAGCAACCAAGCTCAGAGAGCACCAAGGACCCCACAGTCCTCCTCTTCCTCCTCCTCTTCCTCCCCTCCCCCTCCCCTCTAGCACTGATGATATTCCCTAGTTGGGTCACGAAATGTCTACGAGAAAGCAACCAAGCTCAGAGACACCAAGGATTGCCCTGGGACAATGGCTTCCAATGGGCAGCCATGTAAATTTCCAATGGGCAGCCATGTAAATTGACTGACTGACTGACTGAGAAATATCTCCCTTGGGAATTGTGGTGGTGGGTTTTAATGGTGTCTGCTTTGCAATCGAAAGGACACGTTCAAAACCCAAAGTGGCACAGCAGAGAATGTTGGTCGGATCCAAGCTCCCGGACTTCCTGGACCTTACCCATCCAGACTTCTCCAAATTGTCCGGCCCCCAACTTCTTCTCCAGTTGTAGGGATCTTCTGGGGATTTCCCACGCATCCTTCTCCCAGGGTTTTTCCGGTTTCGGCAACACGCAGGGGTGGGTCAGCTTCTGGCACAACCCGTCGGCTTGGCCTGAAAGAGACCCCAGAGGACATTGCAGGACCGGGGTGTGTGTGTTTGTGTGTGTGTCATTTTTCTAAACTAGTGTTTCTCAGCCTTGGCAACTTTAAAGAATGCTAACAAACTTTAAGATGGCTGGACTTCAAGTCCCAGAATTCCTCTGCCGGAATGCTAATAAGTTTTAAGATGGGTGGACTTCAATTCCCAGAATTCCTCTGCCAACTAATCTTAAAAGTTTATTAGTATGCTGGCTGGGGGATTCTGGGAGTTGAAGTTCCCTGGAAGGTAGCCAACTCAAAGGGCGCACCCAGAAATATGAGAGAGAGAGAAAGAGAGAGAAAGAGGGAGAGAGAGAGAGAGATTTTGCCTTGTCACCTTTACAGTCCAAGAAACTAGGGTTCTTTCTCAGATGTTGGCCAGAAGTTCTTTCCTGCTGTGGGCTCAGGGGCCTCTTATCTCAGCGATCTCCCAAACGTGGCCACTTTAAGATTCTGGACTTTAAGTCCCAGAATTCCCCAGTCAGCAGATCTCCAAACTTTGCCACTTTAAGACTTGTGGATTTCAACTCTCAGAGTTCCCCAGCCAGCATGTTAACGTACTTTAAGATGGGGGGACTTTAAGATGCACTGGCTAGGGATTTCTGGGAATTGAAGTCCACCCATTTTAAAGTTCATTAGCATTCCGGCTGAGGAATTCTGGGACTTGAAGTCCACCCATCCTAAAGTTTATTAGCATTCTGGATGAGGAATTCTGGGACTTGAAGTCCACCCATCCTAAAGTTCATTAGCATTCTGGCTGAGGAATTCTGGGACTTGAAGTCTGCCCATCCTAAAGTTTATAAGCATTCTGGATGAGGAATTCTGGGACTTGAAGTCCACCCATCTGAAAGTTCATTAGCATTCTGGCTGAGGAATTCTGGGACTTGAAGTCCACCCATCCTAAAGTTCATTAGCATTCTGGCTGAGGAATTCTGGGACTTGAAGTCCACCCATCTGAAAGTTCATTAGCATTCTGGCTGAGGAATTCTGGGACTTGAAGTCCACCCATCTGAAAGTTCATTAGCATTCTGGCTGAGGAATTCTGGGACTTGAAGTCCACAAATTTTAAAGTTGCCCAGTTTGTAGACCTGGGTTTTATCTGATGGCTGATCTTCCTCCTCTCTCCCACAGCTGTTCCCACACGCGGTTGCAAAGAGGCTGGGTCACCCTCTCCCCACCCCAGTTCCTTGTCTGTCAAAAGGGGTGGATTTTTTAACCCTGGAGCCAACGGACGGACATTTCTTTCCCCCACCTCCTCCGGTGTAAAAACATGGCTCAGAAGCTGCCAGTTTTGGAGACTCACCTTTGTAATGGCTGACCAGTTGCTGCAGAGTGCTGAAGTTGCTCTTGGTGGAGATGTAGAAACCCCCGTTGTCCAGAGTTCGAATCTTGTAGTGTTTGACCACATCCACTTTGTTTTGGGAATCGAAGTCTCTTATGGAGAGGGAGTAACTCCCTGGGTCAGGACAGAGAGGAAGAGGAGCGAGAAGCGAAGTCAATTATTATTAGTACTTTTATCTACCTCTCAAAAGAGAAGCAGACTTGGACAGACGCATACCCATACCCAATTCCTGCAGCCGTTCTTCGTATGTTTTAGTCTCCAGGATTTTAGTAATCTACCTTTAGTTGTTTCACTGTCTCGGATCATGAACGAGCCAATAAAGTTTCCCGGAGCCAGCAGGTGACGCTCAGCATCCTTCCGGCTCATACCTGTCAGGAACCACCTAAGGTTGATGAGGAACAGACAATTAGAACGAAATAATGCATAAAATCCTTTCTCAAACTCTGCTTCCCCATGTTCCCTCCTGGCATGAGAAAGGTTCTTGGATAAACTTTTAAGAGCACACTACACAGGTAGCCATTTGTCTGAAATGGTATATAGGGTTTCCTGCCTGAGCAGGGGGTTGGACTAGATGACCTCCAAGGAATGGAATAGAATAGAATAGAATAGAATAGAATAGAATAGAATAGAATAGAATAGAATAGAATAGAATAGAATAGAATAGAATAGAATAGAATAGGAATGGAATGGAATAAAGAATAGAACAGAACAGAATAGAATAGAAAATATGGAATGGAAGAATAGAATAGAATAGAATAGAATAGAATAGAATAGAATAGAATAGAATAGAATAGAATAGAATAGAATAGAATAGAATAGAATAGAATAGAATTGGAAGGGACCTTGCAGGTCATCTAGTCCAACCCCCTGCCCAAGCAGGAGACCCTACACCATTTCTGATAGATGGCAGTCCAGTCCCTTTTTTGAAAGCCTCCAGTGACGAAGCTTCCACATCCTCTGGAGGCAACTTCTGTTCCACTGCTTTATTGCTCTCACTGTCAGAAAATGTCTCTTTATTTCCAGGTTGAATCTCTCCTTGATCCGTTTCCATCCATTATTCCTTGTTTGGCCTTCGGGTGCTTTGGAAAATAGGTTGACTCTCTATTCTTTGTGGGACCCCCACCCGACATATTGGAACACTGCTGTCATGTTCCCCCCTCGCCCTTCTCTTCGTTAAACTAGACCTACCCAATGCCTGCAACCGTCCCTTCTGTGTTTTAGCCTCCAGTCCCCTGATCACCTTCTTTGCTCTTCTCTGCACTTTTTCTATGGTCTCAACATCTGTTGTATAGCCTGGTGGCCAAAACTGGTTGCCGTATTTTAGGTGTGCCTCTGTGGCTGCTGGGAACCTCCGTTCCTCACCGTTGAGAAGGTCATTCCAAAAGACCAGCATCTCACCCATCCTTGGAGAATTCCAAGGGTTCTCCAGCAAACCCCTGTGTCATCTTCTCCTGAGCTAAGGGGAATCTCCCGAAAAGGACTTGTTGGGGATAAAACTTTGGCAGCTACGTGTCTCTGCGTTGCAACTTGCCTTTACATTAAGGGGTGGGGTGGGGGCGGAGGTGTAACTTTCGAGTGGACAGATAGAGAAGCGAAACCATCTTTGGTTCAGCTGCAGACAGCGAGAGCTTGAAGCCTTGTCAAAGGACACCAGAACAGGTGTCGATTTGGTTGCCATAACGAAGTTGACTGGTTGATATGGATGATGAAAGATGTGTGTTGGCTGGGAAAACTCTCCAACCTTTAAGTCTATGAATTGGTGTGGGAACCTCAGAGTTAGTTTTGCTTCAACGATAACCACACAGTGTATTCAATAAACGGCAAGATTTTTCTAAACGGAAAGAACCCTGGAGTTTTATTTGTGATTCTCTAGCTCAGGGGGAGGCAACCTTGGCTCTTTTATGACTGGTGGACTTCAACTCCCAGAATTCCTGAGCCGGCCATGCTGAGGGGAAAGGGAGAGGTTTCCAAGCTGAGCCATGCTGGCTCAGGAATTCTGGGAGTTGAAGTCCACCAGTCATCAAGGGGGCCGTAGTTCCCCCATGCTGGCTCAGGAATTCTGGAAGTTGAAGTCCAGGAGTCATGAAGAGGCCATAGTTCCCCCATGCTGGCTCAGGAATTCTGGGAGTTGAAGTCCACCAGTCATGAAGGGGCCATAGTTCCCCCATGCTGGCTCAGGAATTCTGGGAGTTGAAGTCCACCAGTCATGAAGGGGCCATAGTTCCCCCATGCTGGCTCAGGAATTCTGGGAGTTGAAGTCCACGAATCATGAAGGCGCTATAGTTTTCCCCATGCTGGCTTAGGAATTCTGGGAGTTGAAGTCTACGAGTCATGAAGGGACCAAATTTTCCCCCATGCTAGCTCAGGAATTCTGGGAGTTGAAGTCCATGACTCATGAGGGGGCCATAGTTCCCCCATGCTGGCTCAGGAATTCTGGGAGTTAAAGTCCACGAGTCATAAAAGAGCCAAGGTTGCCTACCCCTGCTCTAGATGGATGTTGACAGGACTAAAGCAGATGAACACTTAAGCCCATGTACCTCTACAGTCCAGAGCTGAAATCAGAGGGAGATCTAAAACCAAGTGTTCTACCAAGAAGGTCCTTCCCTTTGATAGGCTGAGAGAACTTACTCTTCTGTCTCCAGTGAGTTGACCTTGGCCACATAATTGCTGGGAATGTAGCCCAATTTGCCCGTTGAAAGGGCCTTGGCTCGCCACCACTCTCCTGTCCTGGAGAAAGAGAAGGGCAGAATTAGCTATGTTTTCCAACTTCCTCAAAACATAGCCAAGAGTTAGCACTCTTGGGGGAAGCTCTGGGAAATTCCAGAAGTGGGGGAAGGTCTAGAAAGTCCCCAAAAACAAACACCAGAAGAAGACATTGGCAATTCAGTGCTGCATTGTTGCAAAGGGACTCCATGGATTTATTTTTTTATTTTAATCCTATTTATATCCCGCCCTTCTCCGAAGACTCAGGGTGGCTTACAATTTTTTAAGCACAAACCAATGTGCTTAGCAATAGCCTTCATTCTATGTATATGCCTGCTTATTAGGGCTTTTGGGGGCCCCCACAAGTGTCATTATTACAAAGTCAGCTTATTGCCCCCAACAATCTGGGTCCTCGTTTTACCTACCTCGGAAGGATGGAAGGCTGAGTCAACCTTGAGCCTGGTGGGATGCGAACCTGCACTAATTGCAGGCAGCTGGTGTTACTTAAGGAGGCATTAGCCTACTGCTCCACGGAATAAACAGGAGTCATCCATCCATCCAAACATACATAGATTCATTCATCCCATTCAACCATCCATTTATCCATCCATCAATTGAACCATCCATCCATCTATCCAACATCCATCCATGCATTCATTCATCGGTCCATCCATTCACACACACACACACACACACACATTCAGCCATATATCCATCAGAATACAGCATAACAGAGTTGCAAGAGACCGTGGAGGTCTTCTAGTAGTCCATTTCCCTGTACCGTTCCAGACAAATGGTTGTCCAGTTTCTTCTTCCAGTTTCTGACCCACCCGGAGGCTCTAACCCAAATTCTCAGCCAGGTTTGACACGGGAATAAAAACAAGGCTGGAGTGCACCATTGTTCCTGCTGGTTCCTCTCCAAAGGGAGGAGATCTGGGAGAGAAACTCTCCTGGGTGGTCAACAGTGTGCAGCCTCACCGAGCTCTCTCCACGGGGAAGAAGGCACAAGGGCCACAGGCTCAAATGGGAGAGGAGAAGATCTGAGGGTAGAAGATCTCCACGGTTCCTTTCCCTAAGCTTCCAGGCCTGAGGAAAACTTGGTGATCTCTGAGCTTGGTTGTTCTCCTCTAGACGTTTCTTTACCCAGCCAGATAATGTCATCGGTGTTAGTAAGAAATGGGATTTGCTCCCAATTTACCCTATTCCTTACTAGCATGGATGAAATGACTGAAATGTCTGCAAGAAAACAACCAGCTCGGAGAGCACCAAGGACCCTACAGTACCCCTCCTCCTCCTCCTCCTCCTCCTCTCTACAAACCCCATTCCCTTCTAGCACTGATGATGTTACATAGCTTAGTAATGAAATGTCTGCTAGAAGACAAGCTCAAATAGCACCAAGGACCCCATACTTCTTCTTCTTCTCCTCCTCCTCCTCCTCCTCCTCCTCTCTACAAACCCCATTCCCTTCTAGCACTGATGATGTTACATAGCTTAGTAATGAAATGTCTGCTAGAAGACAAGCTCAAACAGCACCAAGGACCCCATAGTTCTCCTCCTCCTCCTCCTCCTCCTCCTCCTCCTCCTCCTCCTCCCACTCCCTTTTAGCACTGATGATGTTACCTACTTGGTTAATGAAATGTCTGCAAGACAGCAACCAAGCTCAGAGGATACCAAGGACCCCACATTCCTCCTCCTCCTCTTCCTTGCAAACCCCACTTCCTTGTAGCACCGATGATGTAACTGAGTTGGGTCATGAAATGTCTGCAAGGAAACCACCCAGCTGAGGGCACCAAGGACCCCACAGTCCTCCTCCTCCTCTCTGCAAACCCCCTTCCCTTATAGCACTGATGATGTTCCCTAGTTGGGTCATGAAAGGTCTGTAAGAAAACCCCCAAAGTCAGAGAGCACCAAGGACCCCACAGTTATCCTCCTCCTCCTCCTCTATTGCCTTCTAGCACTGATGATGTACCCTAGTTGGGTGTATGAAACGTCTGCAACAAAACCCCCAAGCACCAAGGACCCCTCATTTCCAACTTGATGTACAAAGGTTCTCCTTTATCAGATTCTAGGATTCTGTGAATCAGATTCCCCCCAGAAGCTACTTACTTTTTTATTATTATTTTAATCCCATTTATATCCCGCCCTTCTCCGAAGACTCAGGGCGGCTTACAATCTAAGCACAAATCAATGTGCTTAGCAATATTTACGGTGTATCATTTCTCAAAAAGCTATTCGACCCTCCAAAAGACCCCCCAAACTTACTTCTCGAGGATCTGGAGATGATCGCCTTTCTGGAAACTGAGGTCCTCCTTGTGAATGGCTTCATAGTCATACAAGGCCACGGCGATGAAATCCTCTGGGGGTGGGGGAAATGAGAAAAGGTTTAGAGTGGAGACAGAACAAGACACACATACACACACACACAGAGAGAGAGAGAGAGAGAGAGAAATATTTACACTATATGCCTCTAGAGTCTAGACAGAGCTTCAATTACATCCTCCTGGCCACCATCTTTACAAAAAGGGACCTCTGTGACATTGATAGACAAATGGATGTCTATGAAGACAATGTTCTCCAGGAGGACCTAGGAGGGGAACCCAGCCTAGATGCCTACAGGGGTTCAGTTACATTGTCCTGGCCACAATCTCTGTGACATTAGCAGACCAATGAGTTCAGAATACAATGTTCTTCAGGAGGATCTAGGACTAGAACATAACCTAGATGCCTACAGGGATTCAATTACATCGTTCTGGCCACCATCTTTTACAAAAAGGGACTTCTGTGGCATTGGTAGAGCAATGAGCTTCTCAGAAGACAATGTTCTCCAGGACGATCTAGGATTGGAACCCAGCCTAGATGCCTACAGGGGTTATGGTCAAAAATACAGAGATGGTAACTGTGGCGATGCTCTTAAAGCACCCATGTTTACCTGCCTGCAGGTAGAACTTCAATTACAACCTCCTGGTCACCATCTTTACAAAAAGAGACCTTTGTGGCATTGATAAGACTAATGGATGTCTATGAAGACAACGTTCTCCAGGACGGCCTAGGACTGGAACCCAGCCCAGATGCCTACAGGGGTTCAAGTTACATCCTCCTGGCCATCCTCTTTACATGAGGGGTCCTTGGTGCTCTCTGAGCTTGGTGGTTTTCTTGCAGACGTTTCGTGACCCAAACGAGGTAACATCATTAGACTAACACTGATGATGTTACCTCGTCTGGGTCACGAAACATCTGCAAGAAAACCACCAAGCTCACAGAGCATCAAGGACCCTACAGTCCTCCTCCTCCTCCTCTCCACAAACCTCACTCCCTTCTAGCACTGATGATGTTCCCTAGTTGGGTCATGAAACGTCTATAAGAAAACAGCCAAGCTCAGAGAACACTAAGGACCCCTTTGGTCAACCCTGAAGTACAAATATTCTCTTTTATTAGTACCACCTTTACAGAAAGGGACCTCTGTGACAGTGGTAGACCAATGAACTTCTCAGGAAAAAAAAATATTTCCCAGGAGGATCTAGGACTGCAACCCAGCCTAGATGCCTACAGGGATTCAAATACATCATCCTGGCCACCATCTTTACAGAAATGGGCCTCTGTGACATTGGTAGGCTAATAGGCTTCTCAGAAGACAATGTTCTCCAGGACAATCTAGAATTGGAACCCAGCCCAGATGACTACAGGAAATGGCCAAAAATGCCAAGATGGCAACTGTGGCGATGCTCTTAAAGCACCCACGTTCACATGCCTCCAGGTAGAACTTCAATTACAGCCTCCTGGCCATCTTGACTTTTTTGACCATATTTGCAGCCCAATGGGAGATACATACTGTTAGATACTGGGTTCTTTGCTTGATTGACGAGACGAGGCGAGTGAGTTCAGCAAGAATCATTCTTTATTTGGTTGCAGGAACTGAACTGAGAAACCGGGCTGCGAATGCAGCAATTTATACCCTGGCCTCTAGATGGCGGTCAATAGGTTTAAAGCAACCTATTGCCGCTCTAGAGGCAGCCAATGGCGGCGCTGGAGACCGGTTGTCTGAGGAGTTGGGAGCCGTTAGCCAGCTTCCCTGCTTAAGCAACCTTCCAGCAATTAACCCCACGTGATATATTTAAGTAAGACAAAGCCCAATATGTTACACATACCATCCACCGGTAGGATCTTGGGTTCTCTGGATCCTTTGCAGTCCTGGAATGCAAAAAAAAAGTATATATATTAATTATTATTCCTTAAGCCAGCGACACTTTATCAAAAGCTTATCCCTTTAGCAGACAACGAATAAGATCAAGGTTATCTTAGACCAGGGGCAGGCAACCTTGGCTCTTTTATGACTTGTGGATTTCAACTCCCAGAATTCCTGAGCCAGCATGGCTCAGCTTGGAAACCTCTCCCTTTCCCCTCAGCGTGGCTGGCTCAGGAATTCTGGGAGTTGAAGTCCACAAGCCATGAGGGGGCCATAGTTCCCCCATGCTGGCTCAGGAATTCTGGGAGTTGAAGTCCACAAGCCATGAGGGGGCCATAGTTCCCCCCTGCTGGCTCAGGAATTCTGGAAGTTGAAGTCCAGGAGTCATGAAGGGGCCATAGTTCCTCCATGCTGGCTCAGGAATTCTGGGAGTTGAAGTCCACAAGCCATGAGGGGGCCATAGTTCCCCCATGCTGGCTCAGGAATTCTGGGAGTTGAAGTCCACGAGTCATCAAAGGAGCCATAGTTTCCCCATGCTGGCTCAGGAATTCTGGGAGTTGAAGTCCACAAGCCATGAGGGGGCCATAGTTCCCCCATGCTGGCTCAGGAATTCTGGGAGTTGAAGTCCACAAGCCATGAGGGGGCCATAGTTCCCCCATGCTGGCTCAGGAATTCTGGGAGTTGAGGTCCACAAGCCATGAGGGGGCCATAGTTCCCCCATGCTGGCTCAGGAATTCTGGGAGTTGAAGTCCACGAGTCACAAAAGAGCCAAGGTTGCCTACCCTTGTCTTAGACGCAGAGATGATAATTAGAAAAAAAGAACATAGCCAGCTTTGCAAGGTCCTGAGGTCACGAGATCCCCTTTTGCGACCTTCTGACAAGCAAAGTCAGTGAGGGAAGCTGGATTGACTTAACAATTGTGCAATTCACTTAACAACAGCAACGATAACCCTATCTGCCGTTGCCAGAAAGGTAGCACAGTGGAGTACGACTCACAACAACCGCCTGGCTCAGCCACAAATCCTGCTCGTAACTGTAGCTGTACTTCGAGGACTTCTCGGGCTGGAAGAAGACACACAAACACGGATACACAAGTACGCCAGACTTACAGGGTGCTTGATGGTGGGTTCTGTGGTATAACGGATCTCCAGAGTCGAGTTCGACTTCTCTATCTGCTTCTCCTTTCTTGGGAAAACGTTGAATTTGGATTCTGTGCAGCCCATTCTGGGAAGAGAGAAGGAAAGACCGAAAGATGAATACTGCCATTTTATTCCCCTTCAACGGTCAAACAAGTGAAATGGACAAGGCACAATGTCTGCACGTGAGAACACAGTTCAACTGGGATTTCACCCAGCTTTCTCCATCTCTCCTGGGACTATTCCTTTCCCAAATAGTTGCCCCTTTGTGGGAATTCATGCTTGGAATCTATTTCTTTGTGACAACTGCAGTAAGTACTCAGTCAGCAGATGGCAGTGTTTACAGGCTTGGATCTATAGTATACTGTATACTCTATGCTCCTTTGTTCTAAGTACAGTTTCCTGTTACAGTTAAAAAAAATAGTTGAGCAGTAAAGCACATGGTGACTGTACTCTTGGCTTGCTCAGTGGTGATATATATAAACAGAATTTCTTTTTTTAAAAAATCTGTTGTTTTTTTAAGGTAAAGGTAAAGGTTCCCCCGCACGTGCGTGCTAGTCGTTTCCCACTCTAGGGGCCGGTGCTCATCTCCGTTTCAAAGCCGAAGAGCCGGCACTTGTCCGAGGACATCTCCGTGGTCATGTGGCTGGCATGACTAGACGCCAAAGGCGCACGGAACGCTGTTACCTTCCCACCAGAGCGGTCCCTATTTTTCTACTTGCATTTTTACGTGCTTTCGAACTGCTAGGTTGGCAGAAGCTGGGACGAGTAACAGGCGCTCACTCTGCTACGCGGCACTCGGGATTCGACCTGCCAAACTGCCGACCATCTGATCGACAAGCTCAGCATCCTAACCCACTGAGCCACCGCGTCCCTTATTTTTTTTTTACATAATCCCTAAATACTTGGTACACATTGTGTGGCCTGGGTTTATATTTAAAAATGATCAATAACGATTAGTTTCTATAATTCTGTAGTCCACATAGTAGCTTTCTCTTCTTCCAAAAACGTTCTCTTTTGCCAACCTTGAATTAATACAATTCTTGTTATTTAGGGAAATGACAATTCAATATAGACATTTTTCTAACATTTCTTCAAATAATAACCACATTGATATAAAGCTTTTATTTCTAACTGATCGTCTTGATTGCCTTATCGTAGATCCCGTTTAAAATTCTTATTTAAGTTTGTTTTCCCCACGATATTTGAAACATTCCTACTGGTTAAGATTTTCTTTACAATTTAAGCTAGAATAAACAGAATTTCTAACACTCAAATTGCCCTTCAAGTTGCAGTCAATCTGTGCAGGAAATCCTCCTTTAGAAACCACAATTGGGGAGCAGCCACTTGGTCGTTAAGCGAAGCAGCTGTTAAGTGAACCTGTAACTGCGCTTGCAACCTTCTTCCTTTGCTTCACGGACCTGCAAAAGTCATCAGTGTGACGACGGGCGGCAAATTGGCTTTCTCATCACCCTCGTACCTGCGAACGGTCGCTAAATGAGGCCGTCGCTAAAGGAGGACCACCTGTACGAAGCGCAATTTATACTCTGTTCCTCTTTTTAAAAAAGTTTTATTAGTTTACGGCACACGATGCGATGAAAGTGCGAAAGTAAATAGCGAAAGAGGTGGGGAAGAGAAAGGGGAGTAGAGACTGTACGCTTTTTTTTTTTACAGCCACCTGCAAGCCACTTCCAGATGTTGTCCTTGAGGTCGAAATAATAATAATAATAATAATAATAATAATAATAATAATAATAATAATAATAATAATAATAATAATAATAATGAAATTTTGATTTTGGGTTTTATCAGTTAATTAGACTCGATGTTATCAAAACGGCTAGCTTATTTTATTTTGCAAAAGTTAAAAAAAAAGAGAGAGCTTTTATTTTTTTTATTTTTAATTCCATTTACATCCCGCCCTTCTCCGAAGACTCAGGGCGGCTTACAAGCTTAGCAGTAGCCTTCATTCTATGTATATGCCTGCTTATTAGGGCTTTCACACACACCCCAAGCGGCATTATTACAAAGTCAGCTTAATTGCCCCCAACAATCTGGGTCCTCATTTTACCTACCTGGGAAGGATGGAAGGCTGAGTCAACCTTGAGCCTGGTGGGACTCGAACCTGCACTAATTTGCAGGCAGCTGGTGTTACTTAAGGAGGCCTTAGCCCACTGCTCCACCAAGGCTCTTATAAGTTGAAGTTGATGCTCTTCTTTTCTGCACTAAAGGGAGTCCCCCCCCCACTTTTTTTTCCTCTTCCCTACCTCACTTCCCTTTTCCCTTCCTCATCTTTTTCGCTCTTTAGTTTGGCGCTTTCCTCGCATCGTCTCTAATTTCTTTTCTTCTCCTCTTCCACAGAGCCTTCTTCTACGTCGTACCACCCAAAATTTAAGGACCAACTCGGCGGTTTTACCTCTCTCCTTTGCAGGTTTTCCCCCACTTTCCGCCCATCGAAAATCAGACCTACACGCCGGGGATCGGTAGCCAGACGGGGAGCCTATAAAATGCAATGAATTCATTCGTTAAATGGAAATAAAAGATATCCAGCAGAGATGCAACAACAACCGCCCGCCAGGGAAAACAATGGCCCAAAGCAGCCAGGGCAGGGGATAGAAGAGCGGATCTCTTCCTGTCAGTTGAGTGATGGGCAGGTGCTTTTTCTCACAACAAGACCCACCCAGGCAGAGAAGGCCATGGTGCGGGGGGGGGGGTTGACGGGGGGGGGGAACAGGAGAAGAAGCCAGGCAGTCAGTATCACACCCCCTTTAACAACAGCTGCAAAACTGTTGGTTGATAGTTCCTGAAATTGGACTCTCCAGCTGTTACTCTAAGCCAGGGGGTCTTCAAACTTGGCCCTTTGATGACTTGTGGACTTCAGCTCCCAGAATTCCTCAGCCAGCCTCCATTTTGTTTGTTAGATTTAAGACAGGGTCTTCAAACTTGGTCCTTTGATGACTTGTGGACTTCAGCTCCCAGAATTCCTCAGCCAGGCACGCGTGCCTGGCTGAGGAATTCTGGGAGTTGAAGTCCACAAGTCATCAAAGGGCCAAGTTTGAACACACACACACACACACACACACACACACACACACACACACCGCTCTAAACGAGTATTTTCCAAGCTTGAAGAGGGGTGGATTTCAGCTCCAGAATTCCCCAGTCAGCGCGGGGGATTCTGGGAGTTTCTGGCTGGGAATGGGAGCTGAAGTCCACATGTCTTCAGGCTGCTCAGGCTGAGAAACACGGGTCTAAGGAACCAATGACAGACTGCTTCTTCTCCTTCTCTTTCTCCTTCACCTCCTTTTTCTTTCTTCCTCCTCCTCCTCCTCCTCCCCTTCCCTCCTCCTCTTCCTCCCTTCACCGTAT